>NC_133155.1:29229752-29529752 GCF_048418815.1 Hemitrygon akajei
CCTGCCATCCAATGTTAACCTTTCACACAACATTCCAACCTTAGTCGCTGTGCACAAAAGCCCTTCAAGCCAAACTTTAGATGGTTAAACTATGCTATCCTCTTTATAATCATTATAAACTCTAATTAGGCCACACTTGGAGTACTGTGTCCAGTTCTGGTCACCTCAGTATAGGAAGGATGTGGAAGCATTGGAAAGGGTACAGAGGAGATTTATCAGGATGCTGCCTGGTTTAGAGAGTATGGATCATGATCAGAGATTAAGAGAGCTAGGGCTTTGCTCTTTGGAGAGAAGGAGGATGAGAGGAGACATGATAGAGGTGTATAAGATATTGAGAGGAATAGACAGAGTGGACAGCCAGCGCCTCTTCCCCAGGGCACCACTGCTCAGTACAAGAGGACATGGCTTTAAGGTAAGGGGTGGGAAGTTCAAGGGGGATATTAGAGGAAGGTTTTTCACTCAGAGAGTGGTTGGTGCGTGGAATGCACTGCCTGAGTCAGTGGTGGAGGCAGATACACTAGTGAAGTTTAAGAGACTACTAGACAGGTATATAGAGGAATTTAAGGTGGGGGATTATATGGGAGGCAGGGTTTGAGGGTCGGCACAACATTGTGGGCCGAAGGGCCTGTAATGTGCTGTACTATTCTATGTTCTATTACATTATAAGGAATCGCTTTATAGTCATTGGTGACTTTGGTGCAAAGTTTGCAGATGATAGGTGGAGGGGCAATAGTTTTGAGGAAGTAGAGAGGCTAAAGAAGGACTTAGATTAGGAGATTGGGCAATGAAGTGGCAGATGGAGTATAATGTTGGGAAGTGTATGGTCATGCACTTCGATAAAAGAAATGGAAGGATTGATCATTTTCTAAATGGAGAGAAAATATGAAGAAAGGAGGTGCAATGGGACTTGGAAGTCCTTGTGCAGAATTCCCTAAAGGTTAATTTGTAGGTTGAATCTGTGGTGAAGAAGGCAAATGTGATGTTAGCATTCATTTCAAGAGAACTAGAATAGAAAACCAAGGATGTAATGTTGAGACTTTATAAAACACCCATGAGGCCTCACTTGGAGTACTGTGAGCAGTTTTGAGCCCCTTACTTTAGGAAGGGTGTGCTGAAACTGGAGAGGGTTCAAAGGAGGTTTGTGAAAATGATTCCAGGTTTGAATAGCTTGTCATATGAAGAGTGTTTGATGACTCTGGGCCTGTATTCACTGGAATTCAGAAGAATGAGCGCTGACCTCGTTGAAACCTATCGAATGGTGAAAGACCTAGATAGAGTGGATGTGGAGAGGATGTTTCCTATAGTGGGAGAGTCTGTGACCAGAGGACACAGCCTCAGAATAGAGCAGTATCCTTTTAGAATGGAGTTAAGGAGGAATTTCTTTAGGCAGAGAGTGGTGAATCTGCGGAATGTGTTGCCACAGGCAGCTGTGGTGTCCAAGTCTTTATGTATATTTAAGGCAGAGATTGATAGATTCTTGATTGGTCAGGGCATGAAGAGATGTGGAGAGAAGGCAGGAGATTGGGGCTGAGAGGAAAATTGGGTCAGCCATGATGAAATGGCAGAGCAGACTCGACGGGCCAAATGGCCTAATTCTACTCTGATATCTTATGGTCTTATAGCTTCATTACTTTTGTCACTTGTGCAAACTGAGCTTGAAGGAGCAGAAACGTCCTGCACCCAGACACTAAAGGACTTAAGTACATCTGGCCCAAGTATGTCAAACACATTGCCCTACATCTGAGCTTTTTTGATCTTTTCTAAAGTTCAAAATTCAAAGTTCAATGTATATTTATTATCAGAGTACATATATGTCACCATATACAACCCTGAGATTTATTTTCCTGTGGACATGTTCAGCAAATCTATAGAATAGTAATTATAACAGAATCAATGAGAGATCAACAAGAGTGCAGATGACAGCAAACTGCACAAATGTTAATATAAAGAAATAGCAATAAATAATGAGGACATGAGATAATGAGATAAAGAGTACTTAAAGTGAGGAAATTGGTTGTGGGAACATTTCAATAATGAGGCAAATGAATGTAGTAATCCCCTTTCATTCACGAGCCTGATGGCTGAGGGGTAGTAACTGTACTTGAACCTGGTGGTACGAGTCCTTAGATTCTTGTAATCTAAGCGAGAAGAGGGCATGACCTGAGAGATCTTCTACTCCTCTGCATTAAGTCAAATGCATGGCAACTCCTTGTAATAACTCCAGCTCCAGATTTGGCCTGACATGTTCAGGAATTTTCTGTGACCATGCTAGTTTAATATTTAGGTCTAGAAGTGCTGTACAGTGGGGACAAAGTATTTTAAGAATTTCATTCACATTCCATGAAGTGTGAAGGCCTTAATTGTACACACAAAAGGGTGAAGGAACTAAACAGGTAAGGTAGCGTCTATGGAAAATCATAAGCAGTCAATATTTCGGGCCAAGACCCTTTGGCAGGACTGGAAAGGAGAGATGAGAGCTCAGAGTGAGAAGGTGGGAGAGAAGAGGAAGAAGTTCAAGGTAGTATATGATAGCTGAAACTGGGAGAGGTGGAAAAGGATGGACTAAAGGCAGAAATGGCTTGCTACTTATTGCAAAAAAGTGCAAATTTTAAGATTTCCTGATGACATAACAAGTTATTCCATCCATTATGACCATGCCAGCTTTCAAAGTAATATTGCTCCCCACCCATTTCCCTGCAATGCACTCTCTGTCCTGTGCCCATCAACTTCTCTCCAGCTACATCAGCGATAACTTGCAGTGTCCCTTTCAGCATTAACCCACCGATCATCATGTCTTAGGAACGTGGAGGAAACCACAGCACCTAAAGGGCACCCACATAGTTACAGGGTGAGAACGCAGACTTAACACAGAAGTCAGAGTCAAACCCAGGTCATTGGAGCAGTGAGGCACTGGCATTGACTGAGGCTGTGCCACTTTTGAGGGAACATTTACCAAAGACTCTTTGGTATTATATCAAACATTTGTAAACCAAACGTCCACAAATTGAGTAACTCCTAATATGGTAGGCGCTTCAGATCCCTCCAGACTAAGACTAATAGGCACTGGAGAAGTTTTTTCCCTACTGCGGTCACTTTGCTGAACAGTTAACTGCCGGTTAACTGTTGGCTAACTATTACTTGGATTGCACTACCTGCATGTATAATCTATATTTTCATTTATATTTATCATTATTATTGTTATGAGCAGAGAGACAACATCTGCCGGAAGTAAATTCCTTGTATGTGCATAGGTACTTGGCGGTTAAAGTCTGATTCTGATTCTGATTCTGATGGTGCATATTTACATCCAGGGCTATTCCATTTCACCATTTGGTGTACCCAAGATCGCATTTCCAAAAGTTTATACAATGATATTAGATGCAAGACTTTTAATTCTAAATAGAAATCTAATTGGAATAGATAGATAGATAGATAGATAGATAGATAGATAGATAGATAGATAGATAGATAGATAGATAGATAGATAGATAGATAGATAGATAGATAGATAGATAGATAGATAGATACTTTATTCATCCCCATGGGGAAATTCAACTTTTTTTTTCCAATGTCCCATACACTTGTTGTAGCAAAACTAATTACATACAATACTTAACTCAGTAAAAAATATGATATGCATCTAAATCACTATCTCAAAAAGCATTAATAATAGCTTTTAAAAAGTTCTTAAGTCCTGGCGGTAGAATTGTAAAGCCTAATGGCATTGGGGAGTATTGACCTCTTCATCCTGTCTGAGGAGCATTGCATCGATAGTAACCTGTCGCTGAAACTGCTTCTCTGTCTCTGGATGGTGCTATGTAGAGGATGTTCAGAGTTATCCATAATTGACCGTAGCCTACTCAGCGCCCTTCGCTCAGCTACCGATGTTAAACTCTCCAGTACTTTGCCCACGACAGAGCCCGCCTTCCTTACCAGCTTATTAAGACGTGAGGCGTCCCTCTTCTTAATGCTTCCTCCCCAACACGCCACCACAAAGAAGAGGGCGCTCTCCACAACTGACCTATAGAACATCTTCAGCATCTCACTACAGACATTGAATGACGCCAACCTTCTTAGGAAGTACAGTCGACTCTGTGCCTTCCTGCACAAGGCATCTGTGTTGGCAGTCCAGTCTAGCTTCTCGTCTAACTGTACTCCCAGATACTTGTAGGTCTTAACCTGCTCCACACATTCTCCATTAATGATCACTGGCTCCATATGAGGCCTAGATCTCCTAAAGTCCACCACCATCTCCTTGGTCTTGGTGATATTGAGACGCAGGTAGTTTGAGTTGCACCATATCACAAAGTCCTGTATCAGTTTCCTATACTCCTCCTCCTGTCCATTCCTGACACACCCCACTATTGGGAGGAAGCTGTACACCACAATAATCTCTCCTCATGCATGGTAGCTCAGGTCACTCTGCTATCACTGCATGAGCAAAAACAACAGCTCTCAGATCCTCCTGGGATCTAGGTTTGTCCCTTGATATTCAAGCCCAGCAAGTTACTAAATGAAGGAGGGCTGCACTATCAAACCTGATCATATCCTCAGGCAGTCAACCACATATTTATAAAGGGAGACCTGACACCCGTCAGAAATGGAAAATGAGGCAGGAGTGAGAGTGATGATTGGTATTCATTCAGCATTTTCAGTATAGTAAGACTTTCTAAGTTGAATCACAGGGGTGGTGTTAAGCAAAGTTGGACAGAGTCACATAAGGAAAGCTATCCTAAAACATTTATTCCTTTCACCACCAACACACGGACTGCAGTATGCATTTGCTACAAAATGTATTGTCCTTACTTGCCCAGGCTACTCCAAAGTCACCTGCCTATCCCAACACCTCTAACAGTAAGGACAGAAGCAATGGGTGTCTGGATCTTTCTCCACCTTCCCCGACACCAAATCACACACCATCCTGTCTTGGAAATATATTGCTAGTTCTCCGTCATTACTGGCTCTCAGCCAGAACACCCTCCCCACCAATATTCTGAAGAGAACATTCACCAGAAGGACTGCAGGAACTCAATAAGGCTTCCCATCACAATCCTCTCGAGGGAAATTAGACAATGCTGGCACGGGCCAGACTTTAAAATGAGTACTAAAAAAGCAATCGGGTCTAATTGGAAGTCGTGAAGTGAAAGACTGGAGACTAGATGAAGCCAGAGAATGGACCATGTACATGTGAAAAATAAACCTGAATCTGAAGATTTCCTAAACTGTGGTAGAGCATTAAGGCTTTAATGAGCATTTTAGAGGAATTTAGAGACATTGAATGTTTGAAGAGGGAAATTCAATGCTGGAGATGGAACTGAAATTTGAAGCCAGGGTGTAGAAAAGGCTGGATTAGAGGAGTGCAGATATCTTGGAGAGCAGCAAGATCAGGGGAGGTTACAGAGATACTGAAAGTTGGGCAGTGGAGGGATTTAAATAGGGTATGAGTTTTACAAGTTTATGATGTGTGAGTGGGATAGACTGAGGTAATGAGAACCCGAGGAAGGCCAGAAATGAGCAGAGAAATGTTGGATGTGGGTTTCAGAAGCAGGGAAGTTTAGGTAAGGGAGGGGAGAAGAGAGTCAGCAGCCTTTATGGTGAGTGGAATTGGTCCAGAATTCATCACAAGATACATAAGTTTTGCAAAGCAAGGAGCAACAACTTTAACATTTAGATACTTTAGCTACAACATGGAACTCCTGGAAAGGCTTACCTTCTGAATGGTTCAGACTACACCACACTCCTACAAAGTGGTGGAGGAAGTACAATTTAAAACTCTATTGGAAAATATGGTTCCTATTCTACTTAACGGAACAGACTGAGGACATATCGGCTTCCTGCTGCTTCTGTTTGTCAGCCTGGACAACTCCCAAGGCCAAGGATATGCAGAAAGTAGCCAATCCTGAAAAGCCTCAGCTACTAGGCACTGCTCCAGGGAACATCAAGAATACACTGTTTGGTAATATGCAGTTGAAATCTGCTTCTCAAGGGGAGGAGTGCACACCCCAGTATCAACTTTGTGTCAGACTGGTTCCCACACCCTCTCCTCTTCAAATCAGCCAGCTTAACCGAATGAGAACGCTAGTTCTACAAGTTGTTGTGCGGTGAGACACCAGTTACAGCCTGGTAAATAAACAATAGTATTCTATATAATGCCTTTCATGATATCCCAGATCACTCCAGAGACAACTAATTGTTTTGGGAGTGTGATCAACGATTTAAGTATGGCACTAATGTGCTCATAACTGGTTTCTATAGATATCAAATTATTTAGGAGGCAAAAAAACGCTCTTAAGAATTTGGTCAGGTTTCTACATTGGTTTGAAATTATATTACAGGATTTTTGTACCATCTGTGAGGACATGGTACATGGGATAGTTGCATGGATGTCCTGGGTATGGAAGGTTATAGTTTGATTGCAGGTCATAAGAACATAAGAGATAGGAGCAGGAGTAGGCCAATCGGCCCCTCAAGCCTGCTCCGCCATTCAACAAGATCATGGCTGATCCAATCTTAACTCTAGTTTTCACCGAATCCCACAAGGCAACAGTGCCAACCAACAGGGCACCATGCCGCCCATTTTATTTTATTATTCATCCTGCCCAAACCCATGTGATCACCCGGGGGGATAAAAAACCGAGTTGCCAATTGAGGAGAAAAAATCTGGAAAATTCCTCTCCGACCCATCCAGGCTATCGAAAACTGGTCCAGGAGATCACATGGCTGATCTAAACCTAGCCTCATGTCCACTTACCTGCTCGCTCACCGTATCCCCAAATGCCATTTTTATCCAGGAAAATGTCTATCTCCGTTTTGAATTTACTGAGTGTAGTAGCTTCCACAGCTCTCTGGGGCAGTAAATTCCACAGCCCCACTACCCTCTGAGTGAAGAAATTTCATTGAAAGGTCAATGGGACTAGGCTATTTAAATGGTTCAGCATGGACTAGATAGCCTATTTCTGTTCTATAACTCTATGACTCTATGACACCTGGATCCACAGATCAGTCACCTCCTCCCACACTGCCCAGATTCTGTGTGCAAGTCACTAGAGTTGGACTTGAAACCCACCCTTCTGCCTCTGGCGCAGACCACCAAGAAACTGGCTCATCAACGTTGGTTTAGACTCCATCGGAACTGGTATCAAATAAATTATCAAACCACATTGAAAAATAAAACAATCTGATTTACCTGTGTGTGAAAGATAAACCTCATAATGGTGCTCCTGGCCCTGAGGTTGTGGTTGAGGTAGACACTCAAAGTTCACCTTCAATTTACTTATGTTGCAACTGGTCAGGAGTTGCTGACACCAGCACTGACTGCGTAAACAGTAACGAGTTCTTCACCCCGCAGCAGTTCCCCTTGCCTGAGATACTCTATACAAAGACTTTTTTTTCCATTACATTTGCACAGCTCGATTTAGATCAGTCCACACTCAAACATTACCAACAGTACGAGACAACACATCAGCACTTACATTGTGCCCAACTTTGAAAAGATGTTTAAACCTGCAGGACTTGTAGTCCCCCTAAGTATTCATTAGTAACTACAGCAGCAATTGTGAGCAACAGTCTAGATCCTTCTGGTTTTCTGGAGGGTCTACAACTTACATTGAAGTTAGCAGGAAATTTTAACCTTATTCACACAACTGAAACTGGGCAAGTAAATAGTGGAAGGTGTTCAAATTTGCCTAATAAATCAGTAACTGTAGGGAACTCACTCTTTCAAAATCCATGAGTAACAGTACAGATGGTTGCATTCTTAAGGGTTGCACTAAAATCTCGATAACCTCATGAAGGACTGAACTATATATATTTTTTAAAACTGATGCTGCATGCAGGAATACTTGTACATGGTTTTTGAAAGGTTAAAGCATCAGGTCAGTGATAAAGGAGTCCAGGCGCAAGCAGGTAAGTTGCTCCCTGAAACAAAAATCAAGGAATGATGGAAATGCACAGCAGGTCAGGCAGCGTCCATGGGAAGAAGTCACCATTTCACATCAATGACCTTTCATCACAACTGGGGAAGTGAGAAGACAAGGATTACCGAAGATGCAGAGCGGAGGAGGTGGAGAGAACGCAGGGTAGTTGCAAACCAAAGTAGTCAAGGCAAAATTTACTTTAAATGGCCAATAGTTGGAACAAAATGACGCAGAACTTCTATATACCTAAAAAACTTTAGCTGCATAGTGGCACAACTAATAGAGTTGCTGCCTCACTGCACCAGAGACCTGGGTTCAACCTTCGGCTCTGATACGGTCTGTCCAGAGTTTAAAGTTCTCCCTGTGACTGGGTGGGATTCCCACCAGTGCACCAGTTTTACTTCCACATCCCAGAAATGTGTGGGTTGATAGACTAATCAACTTCTATACATTTCCCATAGTGTATTGGCGAGTGGTTGATTCATGTAGTTGACGAGACTGGGGGAAAGAATAAATATCTGGATCTATGTAGGATTGGTGTCGATGGATAGTTATGATTAGCTTTTTAAAAAATTGGAACAGGAAGTAAATTTAAGAGACATTTTGTCACAACCACAGATTCAGCAGCGCATCAGATTCGGCAATTGCACTCGTGAATATGCACCTGTCAGCTAATTATTATTGCATTGTGATAGTATTTAACTCCATTCATTCCGTCGTAGTATTTGTCAAGACTTGGACACAGCAGCATCTCGCTGCCTGCTTGCATTCCGTCTTGCCTGAGAAATTGGACTGTCAAGTCAATTGACTGTGAAGACTAACAATATTTGTTTTATTGTTAGTTGTTCTTTTCAGCTGCAGTGTAGGCTTCATTTTCCATTTGAGTGTTTTAGTTAACGGCCCTGTTTTGTTTTCCCTTTAACACCGTTTGCATTGAAGTCTGTGAACTATCGACCTGCTTCAGTGTCTCTCACTCCGCACTTGGGCCATGTCCGAACCAGGTGACACATTTACCTGTCACTGCTAAACACAAAGGTTTTAAGTGCCCAACCAGAAGACATGGAGCTTCTGCTGCAGGCACAAGAGACTGCGGATAATAGAACCCTTAGCAACACTCGAAGTGCTAGAGGAATTCTACGGGTCAGGCAGCTTCCATAGTGGAAATTTGGACAGTCAACATTTTGGATCAAGACCCTGCATCGAGAATGTCCATTTCTCTCCATAGATGCTCAGTGGCCTGGTGAATCCCTCCAACAAATTGTTGGCTTCTGCTAGAGACATCTTGCATAAAGTAGCAAGCCCGAGCCCGATCTGAAACTGGGAGTGGAGCAGAAACTTAAGGTGAAAGGTAACAGGAAACTGGAAGCTTTGTGGTTTGCAAGTTATTTTGTTGGCTCATTTTTAAACTTTGTCCTTGGAGCCAGGCTTGAGCTAAATTTTGGGACATGGAAGAGGAAAAAGATAAGACCATAAGACCATAAGATATAGGAGCAGATTTAGGCCAAAATTTCATCATGGCTGATCCATTTCCCTCTCAGTCCCAATTGCCTGCCTTCTCCCTGTATCCATTCATGCCCTGACCAATCAATAATCTATCAACCTCTGCCTTAAATAGGCATAAAGACTTGGCCTCCACAGCTGCCTGTGGAAAAGAATTCCACAGATTCACCACTCTCTGGCTAAAGAAATTCCTCCTCATCTCCATTCTAAAAGTACACTCCTCTATTCTGAGGCTGTGTCCTCTGGTCTTAGACTCTCCCACCATAGAAAACATCTCCTCCACATCCACTCTATCAAGTCCTTACACCATTTGATAGGTTTCAATGAGGTCACCCCGCATTCTTTTGAATTCCAGTGAATAAAGTCACAGAATCATTAAATGCTCTTCATATGACAACCCATTCAACCCTTGAATTATTTTCGTGATCTTTCTTTGACTCTCTCCAGTTTCAGCACATTCTTTCTAAGATTAGGGTCACAAAACTGCCCTCAGATCTCCAAGTGGGACCTTACCAGTGCTTTATAAAGTCTCAACATAACATCCTTGCTTTTATATTCTAGTCCCCTTGAAATGAATGCTAATGTTGCATTTGTCTTCCTCACCACAGACTCAACCTGCAAATTAACCTTTAGGGAATCCTGCACAAAAAATACCAAATCCCTTAGTGTCTCACGTTTTTGTACTTTCTCTCCATTTAGAAAATAGTCAACCCTTTCATTTCTTCTACCAAAGTTCATGACCGTATACTTCCTGACACTGTATTCCATCTGCCCATTCTCCTAATCTGTTTAAGTCCTTCAGTAGCCTCTCTTCTTCCTCAAAACTACCTGCCCCTCCACTTATCTTTGTATCATCTGCAAACTTTGCAACAAAGCCATCAATTCCATCATTCAAAGTATTGACCTATAACGCAAAAAGAAGCGGTCCCAACACAGAACCCTGTGGAACACTGGCAGCAAATCAGAAAAGGTTCCCTTTATTCCCACACTTTGCCTCCTGCAAATCAACCACTGCTTTATCCATACAAGAATCTTCCCTGTTATACCATGGACTTGTAGCTTGTTAAACAGCCTCATGTGTGGCACCTTGTCAAAGACCTTCTGAAAATCCAAGTACTCAACCGAATCTTGTTTGTCCATCCTGCTTGTTATAGCTTCAAAGAATTCCAACATACATATCAGGCAAGATTTCCCTTTTGTCCTACACATGCCTCCAAGTTACTTGAAACCACATCCTTAAGGATCAACTCCAACATCTTCCCAACCACTGAGGTCAGACTAACTGGCCTGGAATTTCCTTTCTTCTGTTTCTCTCCCTTCTTGGAGTGAAATTTGCACTTTTCCTGTTTTCTGGAACCATTCCAGAATGAAACGATTTTTGGAAGATCATTACTAATGCTTCCACAATCTCTTCAGTCACCTGTTTCTGAACCCTTGGGTGTACACCATCTGGTCCAGGTGTGCTATCTACCTTCAGACTTTTCAGTTTCCCAAGAACCTTCTCCCTAGTAATGGTAACTTCCCACACTTCATAACCCCCGAGACCCAGAATTTCCACCATACTGCTAGTGTCTTCCACAGTGAAGACTGATGCAATACACTTATTCAGTTCAACTGCCATTTCCTTGTCTACCTCTCCAGCATAGTTTTCCAGTGGTCTGATATCCACTCTCACCTCTCTTGTACACTTTATGTATCTGAAGAATGTATCCTCTTTAATATTATTACTAGCTTACTTTCATATTCCATCTTTACCTTCTTAGTGATGTGTTTAGTTGCTTTCTGTTGGTATTTAAAAGCTTCCTAATCCTCTAACTTCCCACTAATTTTTGTGCTGTTATATGCCCTCTCTTTGGCTTTTATGTCAGCTTTGACTTCTCTTGTTAGCCACAGTTATGTCATCTTCCCTTTAGAATACTTCTTCCTCTTTGGGATGTATATATCCTGTGCCTTCCAAATTGCTTCCAGAAATTCCAGCCATTGACACTCTGCTAGTGTTCTTTTCCAATCAATTCTGGCCAACTCATCTCTCATGCCCCTGTAATTTCCTTTACCCCACTGATACATCTGACTTTAGCTTCTCTTTCTCAAATTTCAGGGTGAATTTGATCATATTATGATCACTTGTCCCCTTTTAGGGTTCTTTTACCTTAAGCTCTCTAATCAATTCTGGTTCATTGCACAATTCCAGTTCATTGCGTATTGTTACATAGTCACGTTTGGACACAGGAAGTGGGATGATGTAACAGTCTTGTGAGTGGGATGATGTGATTGTCTCATGACCATGGGGTGATGTTATGTCACGTGATGGCATGTTCCAATCGGTACTTAAACCAAGCCCGCGGTCTGTGACGCAGTTCTCACTTTTATTTTTGTGCAACGTTGTTGTTGCCGGTCGGAGGTGTGGAGGCTCCACCGGTTTTGTTTGTTGCATGTTTATTTTTCCCTTACAGTCCAGTATTGGAGAGTGAAGGCATTACTGGAGTTATCCGAGTTCAAAGGATTGGATAAAGTTAATGTCGTTCAGCGTTTTGGGGAATGATAGACCTTTGTGACTTCTTTCAGGAATTGTGGCATGCACATTTGAGTTAAACCCCTGCAAAGTGGGGAAGGTTTGTGCAGTGACCACTCTCCAGTCAAAAGGTCAGTTCCTTTTATTTCCTCATGATTTCTGCGAACAAGGCATCTCCCAGCTGTGGGATTGGAAGATTCGTCATTACTTTGGAGGAATCGTTGTTTTGGGGAAATCTCTCCTTAATATTATATAAATCAAATGGACTTTTTGAATTCATCACTTTAAGTCTGTGCTTGGATGAGAACTCGTTAAGAACAGTTTCTACACTTGACTGTTAGATATTGCCGCCTAACTGTTAACTTCCGGTTAAGTTAGTCGTTTGTTTACTTTTCTAAGTTTTGAGCAGAGGTTAATAAATCTCCGGATTTGTTTATAAACCCTGACTCAGTTTCATATTGATTGCTGCTGCATTTGTAACAATATGAACAAGAAGATGATGAACATTGCTGTCCTTTACTGGAAGTTGTATTTAACACTACTCAGGCTGTAACAAGGAAGATTTTTCAAGTACAAACATAAACAAGAACAAGAGAATGCTGATATTGTAGTTTGGAGGAATAAAACAATATGCCGTAGAAATTCAAAAGGCCAGCCAGCATCTGTGGGGATAAATGAACAGTTGACATTTTCGGTCCAGATGAAGTGTCTTAACTCAAAACATCAACTATCTATTTTCCTCCAGCTTCTTGTCTGTTGCTTGAGCACAAACATAATATGGTTTGAAGGAAATATATCTCTCTCCCCCGTCCCCAACCTCTGATATTTTTCATAATTCGGAAACAAAAGAGTATATTTTTGAAAAAAATAGTGGTAGGTTTTCAGAAGAACCTTATAGCCAGGTGCTGAAAAGTACTAGTGTGGCTGCACTGGGAATACTGCTTGCTGTTCTGGTTTCCTTACTTGAGGAAAGATATACTGGACTTGGACACGGTTCAGAGAAGGTTTACTAGTTTGATTCTGGCGATGAGAGTGTTAGCTTATGAGGAGAGATTGAAGCGCCTTGTACTACTGTATACTCGCTGGAATTCAGAAGAATGAGAGGGGATCTTTTAGAAAGAGATAGATAAGATAGAGGCAGAAAAGTTATTTCCACTAATATGTAAGGGAACTAGGGAATATAGTCTCACGTTTTGGGGAGGACATTTACATAGAGACATAGAAACATAGAAAACCTACAGCACAATACAGGCCCTTTGGCCCACAAAATTGTGGTGAACATATCCCTACCTTAGAAATTACTAGGCTTACCTATAGCCCTCTATTTTACTAAGCTCCATGTACCTATCTTAAAGCCTCTTAAAAGACCCTATCGTATCCGCCTCCACCACCATTGCCGGCAGCCCATTCCACGCACTCTGTTTAGGATGAAGATGAGAAGAAATGGCTTCTCCCAGGGAATGATGACACTAGGGAATTTTCTGTCCAAGCAAACAGTGACAGCTACCTCATTAAATATATTTAAGATAGATTTTTTATACAGTAGGAAATATAAAGGTTATGGGGAAAAAGACAGGTAGGAAGTGAATCGTGACCTTATTGGATGGTGGAGCAGGTTCAATGGGCCAGATAGTTTACCTCTGCTCCTATTTCTTATGTTCTTACAACACATGGGATCTGCAGTAGCACTGAGTGCAAACAGCATGTTTGTCAGTCATGGGGAGCAGAATCTAAGCACTTTCCCAGTAGGAGAGATGGGAGAGGCATATCATTGTCTACCTGTGCCCCGGGGTATGTTAAACCGCTTGGAAGCAATTGACCTTCAATAAATGGAGTGTTTGCAAAAAGCATTTCAGACTGAAAGGTATGTCAGTTCTTTACATAACACCCTGACTTAAATCCACAAAGAGCACACCCACTCTGCCTGATGTACTGTGAAGATTAACACAAGCCAGCAAAGAAACAACCACTAGGGCCCTCTAGTGGCTCAGCGGGTAAGCACATCCCACATCTGGTGCCTGGCATCAGCAACCAGGAATTCGATGATTTCTAGCATTGACCTCTCTCAAGTTACCTGTGTTTACCCTCCTCCTCGCTAATTGGTCTCAGTACCTTGTTGGTAGGGTAAAGAAAAGAAATATCAGCATGCTTTTACAATAATTTGCCAGAAAATCCTGCCGGAAAGTCATGTTAGTAAATGATAATATTCCTTATTCATAAGATATGGTCATCATAAGCGGGCCCATCTCATCAAGTAACATCAAATAAGGGAATGAATACAAACTGCCCCTACTGGGTAGGGGCAACAACTCTTCCTCCGACGTTATTTGAACTAAATTATCTTTTACAACACTCCAGTCATTCCACGATCATCATCACACAGACTAACTTTTCATTCTAGTTTTATTTAGCCACTTGTATTTGAATTCCCTTGTTGCCATTGTGGATTTAAATCCATTTTCAGATCAATAGTTTGTATATCAGTCCAGTAAATTAACCTCTATGCAGGCAGAAACAGATCCTGAAAATGTATGAGAGAACAGAACTGATGTCCTCTTTATAAATAGTCTCTCGCTTGCCACTATCAGAAATAGCAAGCTATCCCAGAGAGAAATCTGTGTACCTGGCACGGCCTCCCATCGGGAATGTCTGAGGACTGGCAATCCCAACCAAAGGTGGGGAATTCTGAAGCAAGTTCTGTCACTTCTGAGCTGCATTTTAATTTCCAAAGCTTCAGGACAACACTCAGGTCTCAACAGGTGTACAATTAATAATACATACGATGAGAACATTGTTAAATGTTAGTGGATGACAGTTTCAGAGAAACTGATTGTGCACTTGCTTAATGTACTTGGTTATTAACTCGAGCGTGGCAGAGGGGAGGCGTTAAATTTCAATGATTATCTCTTCTATATTAAACGCCCTGTTATTCTGTCTCCCTTCCAATATGTTCAGTATCTTCCCCAAATATTAACATTCAACTACTGTTCACAAAAAATGATTAATTAATAAACTCTTAAAAGTTCTCAGAGCAATACTTGACCAGGAAAGAACATAGTGCATAGTACAGAACAGGACAGGCGCCTGGTCCACGAAGTTTGTGCCAAACAGAATGTTCAGTCAAACTAAATCACCTAGCCTGCACATGCTCAGATCCCTCCATTCCCTGCCTATTCATGTCTTTCTGAAAGATTCTTGAAAAGAACTTTTTCTTTCAGACTTAAAGTTGTTATATTTTGTGTTTTCAGCCATACTTTCTCATTTTTTGTGCAGGGGAGGGGGATTTAGGGATCACTGTTCTTGTGGCATTTTCTTCAGGGATTGTGGGGGGGGGGTCCTGGGTTGATGCTCCTGTTGTATTTTGTGTTACTTTTTTTTGTACAGGGAGAGGGAGATTTGGGGGGGGGGGGGTTCTTGTTACATTTCATGCAGGAAGAGGGGTTTGATGATTGTGTTGCCATTCTTTTTGGGCAGACTGGGAGGGGGTGGGGGTTTATTATTTCTCTTTGAACGACCTCCATGATTTTCTATGCTTCATGGCTATCTAGAGAAGAAGAATCTCAGAGCTGTTTACTGCATACATTCTTTGATAATAAATGAGCCTTTTTCTTGAACACCATCTTCCTATCTGCATCTACCACCTTCAAAGGACATTTGGCTTAGTGAATGCATAGGAAAGATTTAGAGGGATATGGGCCAAATAAAGGCAAATAGGACTAGCCGAAGAGCCTTTTTCAAAGCTCTATTAGTCTATGATTCTGGCAGCATGTTCCAGACACCAGCCAGCAGGTGTTTAAAAACTTGTCCCACACATTGCGTTTAAACCTTCTATTATCTTAAATGTACTTCAGCGTTTGTCCTTCCTCTCCGGGAAGAAGACTTTGAATGACAACCCTATCTATGCCTCCCTCGATTTTATAAACTTCTATCAAGTTTCCCCCTCAGGTTCTAACGCACCAGAGAAAACAACCCGAACGTTGTCCAACCTCTCCTTAAACTTCATTCCCCCGAAACACCAATGTCCTGCAGATGCTGGAAATCCAAAGCAACACACACAAAATGCTGGAGGAACGCAGCAGGTCAGGCAATTATATTTGTATTTGGCATTTCTAATTTAAAATGAGAAAAGGTACTCAGGTTAGCCAATATTGTTTTTGCCTCTTACCCTTGCAGAATTATTGTCCGCTTCTTATTCGAAACCATTAATCACCTTGAATCCCCAAAGGAAAATGTCAATAGGCTACAAGACCATGAAAGATTACATTACAACCATCTGGTTCTGGTTCAATGTCTGCACAGTACGTTTCCTGGGGATTTCTAGGAAATGATCCAGATACAGGAATAGGGAGCTGCTAAATTTTCTTCCCCAAATAAAACCAAGAATGGGAGATGATTAAGCTATAGATTGCACAGTTTCTTTGGTATGTGGTGGTAGGAAGGAGGAGTTGTAGGAATAAGAAATTAGTTGCTTGTTAAAGGCATATGATTCCCCACCTGGAGTAGGCACACATGGTCTCAATCAACAAGGCCAGTGGGACCTTTAAAAGGGTTTGTCTTTCAACGGTACCACAGAAATCTCTGAAGCATAAACTGATGAGATCAATTAGAAATAGCTACTCAAAATGTCTCAGCAGGTAAGGCTCAATCTGCGGTGGAACAGTTAATGTTTCAGGTAGAGAGGCCAACCATCTTCGTCCTTCAATTGATGCAGCTTGACGCTCTGGTTATCTGGAGCATTTTTATTTCAGATTTACAGCATCTGTGGTATTTTGATATCAGACCTAAAATGTCTCACTCTTCCTTCACTTATTTCATGTACTGAAAGTTGCTCCCTTGATAAGGCCAGTTAAGTAAATACTAGCAACACACACAAAATGCTGGTGGAACACAGCAGGCCAGGCAGCATCTATAAGGACGTCCTGACGAAGGGTCTCGGCCCGAAACGTCGACAGTGCTTCTCCTTATAGATGCTGCCTGGCCTGCTGTGTTCCACCAGCATTTTGTGCGTGTTGTTTGAATTTCCAGCATCTGCAGATTTCCTCGTGTCTGCTAAGTAAATACTAGGTAAGCTTGCTTCCTCTACACTGAAAAGCCTTTTGAAGCTCATTGTCATAATGTCCCACCAAAAATCTCCTACTTTTGCACAAAACAGATTGGCTTCAGAAACACATCCTCTCCTTCTTATGTCAGCTGTGGAACTAGATACCCACCACCAGCTTGTTCCCAGCAGAATGTTGGACGGAACCAGAATTTCCATTTCTGCCAGATTCAGCTTAAAATGAAGCAGATATTAAATCAGCACAGACTTACGACAGAGTGAGGGAGGAGACAGGAGAAAGGTGCAAAAGCAGTTAAAACCTAAAAGGAGAAACAGCGATCACATGGGAATCAGTCATGAATCTGTTCCATCGTGTTAACTCTTCTGCATGCTAATTCATCGACTTCACATTCTGGAGTTCCCCCACCTTTAGATTTCCAACATCTGTGACTTTCTATTTGATTCCAGTCCTTGAAAATCCTTTTGACCCATTCAGCCCATCATTTGTGGGAAAGCAGAAAATGACCCACAGCAACAACAGAGAGGGAGAACATATTTAAAAATCTTTATCTGCACCTTAAAGGCAAGATAACCCAACTACACACATTTAAGAATATCCATGTACGAGGAATTAATGTTTGCTTTGTGAGGGGGCAGTTATTATAAGCAAGTAATTAACAATGGATAATCCATTACATTACTACCATCTGATTACTACCCTTCAGATGATTACTTCTCCGATTGCTACCAGAGAGGAAGTACACGATCCTGAATACACACACCATCAGATCTCTGAACAGATATTGAACACAATCTCACTATTTTTCCTCCTTTTTGCACCATACATACCGTATACGTGTTGCAAATTTATACCACATTTCATGTCTTGCACTGTACCGCTTTCAACAAACAACACATTTCACGACACAGCTCAGTGTTAATAAACTTGATTCTGATCCCGAGCTGAGTAATCAGAGGTTTGGTTCCTGAATTCCATACCCCAATTTACCCACGCAATACTGTACTTCAACAGCTTGACCGGCATGTCATGTGCTGGACGTTACTGTTAAGTGACAAACAGTCTGGCATTTCTTGCATCTTGCAAGATTTCTTGCATCTTCTGCTAACTGGTACTATTGGAAAAAAACCCTCCCTTGGCACAATGGAGATACCATTGAAGACATTTCTTGTTTAATGTTTCAAAGGAATAGGGTAGCTCAAGTTAATCTGCCAACTCGCAAATACTAACATTTCAATTAAGCCACTGCATCAACTGAATTTATTGTAGTTCTGCATAATGACATCCATTACATTCTTACCCTGCTTTCATTTCACAGAGAGCAGCTTCCAGTTTAACACTTAGGATATTTAAAATACATTTAGCAACTATGCCTGCAATACTTATTTCTCCTTTAGGTGGTGCCACAATAGATAATTTCATTATAAAAGTGCCACACATGTTTCTTTTATAACTAGAGCATATCAGATTATGCTAGTTGACCTCTGTTAAAAACACGTTCTGAAAATGCTTCAATTTGCTACAAAAATGGTCAGGGGATCCTAACTAGAATGTATTTTTACAAACGTTCTAAAATTTGTTTATGTAAACTGTTAATGCCATTTTTCCTTTCACACTTCATCTGGACCATCTTCGCTTGCTCCATATCTCTTCTTCTCCTTGCCATTTAAGAGTTCTGTGGTGAAAGGTTTAATTGATCCAGACTCAGCAGCCTTTTTGGGACAAGTGCTATTATATTTGACAGTTTATGCCTCCAGGTTTCAAGAGGATGGCCCCATCATTGCCCTTTCAAACCCCACCAGCCATGGGGTTAGATAGCCCTTAAGCTGAATTTTAGATTACGCAGATCTGATAGGTTCAGTTTCCCTAATTTCCAGAAGCTACAATCCACGCCAGAAAACTTCTGCTCTACAACTGTCTTTCAAAAAAAAAACCAAAAGGACCATATTTCAAAAGCCCTACCAAGATTATCTTGATGACTTTAAAAGCAGGTGAAAGTGCTCAAGTGGCCCGAGTACTCAAATTTAACTTCTCTCAGTGCTCTTTATGGAGTGTACATATTGAAAATACCTTCGTTACTAGTAACCCAGAGAAATACAAAAAATACACTGGGAATACTCATGTTAGGCAGAGAGGAAATTATCATTCAACTCTCTGATCTGATGCCTGAACTGGGAAAACTGGAGATAACAAATGTGTTTAAAGATCAGAGAAAGGAGGGAACGGAGGAAGTAAAAGGAAGCTGGGATTGGGTGGAAGGCGGGCAAAATTAAAGGATGAGAAGGCAATGTAATAAAAATCAGTGAAAGGAGAAGCAGATCAATGTGAGGACATGCTTGGAGGAGGAAGAGAGGGTGAAGAAGGGTTCTGGAGAGCAGGGGTAGCGATGACAAGAAGCAGTGATGAAGAGAAGGGATGGTGGCAGAGGAGGGTGGGGGAAGAGAACTGGACAGGTTCAGACCCAAGTCAAGGAAGAAATAAAGGCTTGTGCTGTCCTGGTGGGGAACTGAGATGCAGAAACATTGGCTGTTCATGATGAATATGAAATGGGATTGTGTTAAAATCCCAGAGGACAAGATGGCACCGAGCTGTGATGCCCGCTGAGGTTGTGACTCAGACAGTTGATATTTAGGTTCGTAGGGATGATTTTGGAGCGCAGGGAGTTAGGGGTCAGGTTAGACTTTTGGGACAGGGATGAGGAGAGTGAGAGGTATGAAGAGTCAGGGTCAAGAGTTTGTGTTTGGAGTCCAGGTTGCAGTCCTCTGTGGTCAAAGGTCAGTGATCCCAAATACGGAGTAGGCAGGAGCTGAGGAGGCAAGTGATCTCCAGGCTGTAGAGTCCTGGGAGAAAGGTCAATAAGTGGGGCAGGAGTCATCAGGTTTGCCAGTCTGTGTGGGCTTGGAAGTTGAATCTCAAAACCATGATTGGTGAGTCCTGGGATCAAGGCCCGAAGTTCAAAGTTCCTTGATCAGTGAGCCCTGGATTTGATACCCAGAGGTCAGTGAGGACCAGAAAGGAGGTCAAAGGTTGTCATCCAGAGGTCAGCGAGTCTGGAGGTAAAAGCCAGAAGGTTGAAGACTGAAGTCAACAAGTGTGGAGATAGAGACCGAAAAGTTGAAGCTGCTAGGTAAGCTTATATGCAGAGGTCAGAGGTCTGATCCGTGATGGAGAATACAAGAAGCAGCTCTGTTTTGTAAAGAGGCTTGGCTCTTACAGGGTATGGGCTGGAAATTGGCACAGCTGACCGGCTGATGATGACGTAAGTCAGCCAATAAAGAAAGAGAGGGGTGATGGATGCAACCAGTCAGACAGGGATCAGTGTGCAAAATGAAGGGAAGGAGTTGGAGAAAGCTCGGAGAAGCTTTTCTTTTCTTCATATTTGTGAAACACATTGAACTTCAAAAGTTAACAATGCCTCTCATGGAAGACAAAGGAAATGGAAAAGCAGTGATAATTGGCTTTGATTCTGTTGTACAGACTGGCAGGAAATGATAGAATGGGTGGGCATTCAGCGTAAAAAACACTGGATACCCATGGAGCGTGGTGGGGTAGGACATCAGAACAGAGTTCTCAGACAGAAGGATCTCTGGGTTGTAGTGGATCTGAGAAGGGAGTTGAAGAGAGTGTGATGAAAAGGAGCTGAGAGAAGGCCCGTGACCTGGGAAGAGGTCACCTGCAGCCTCGGCTGAGTAACAGGAGAGACGTGAATGGCAGAACCAAAACCACAAAGTGACTATAACTTCTGCAGAGTTTGTCCAGGAAGGTACAAGATGAGTAGAATCTTGAATTATCACAGTAATGCCCTGCAGTTCATGATGCAACAGGCAGCTTTCCTCTTCCTGACCTTCCTTCTCTGCATAGGGAATGAAAACTTTCTCACAATGGCATGACCCCCAGTGGAAATGCCTCATGGCAGTTATCTGAATCACCCTAGGGCTCTGCAATGTAACGTAACAACACCTATTGCACTGAGTGGTCCCACCTTGGAGCTAGACTTCCTTAACAGGAGTCAGCAACTCCCTACAGCCTCTTGCTTACTGCTGTATCATTTAATATGTCTCTCAACCCAGAACGGATCACAATTCTCAATTGGAAGATCAGGTTCTTTCAAGCAGCACTTATGGAAAGATATTGCACAGATTAATTCTGAATTAAGTAATTAATTCCTTGATTTATTAAAGAACAGTTGGTTGGTTACACAAGCACTCCGAGTCCTGTTCCTGCATTCTGCATTCAGCCGAAATCAGGCCCAAAAACAAACACACGTGCACAGGCCATCAGTAACAACAAACAGACGACTATAAAGCAAGCGTGTGGAATTGCACTCCAGGCAGTGGTAGCCATATGGAATAAGCACATTTCCTAAGGAGCACGGGGAATGTGGCATCATGGGGCGCCACAGTAGAATAGCAGTCAGAGGGCGTGTTTACAGCTCAGGGGCGTCAGAGTTCAGAGTTCAGTTCTGGCATCCTCTGTAAGGACTTTGTACGTCCTCCCTGTGAACTGGTGGGATTTTTCCCACAGTCCAAAGACGTACCATTTAGTAGGTTAATTGGTCATTATAAATTGTCCTTCAACTAGGCTAGGTTTAAATAGGTGAGACTGTTCTGCACTGGATCTCTAATATAAAATAAATTTTAACAATCTCTCTTGCAATTCAACATCTGAACAGTGACAGGCAGTTCAGGCCCTTGAGCCTATCTCACTGCTCAATAACAAGCAATAAAGGTCGGGTCACCAGTGTCTAACCCAAGGCTTTGAGTAATCCTCAGCTTTACTCCATCTGCAGCCACAGTCAAACCAGATTTTGTTTTCAAATCCAAATGAGGGACGCGTGCTGTGCTGGCGAAGAATTAAAAAAAACCAGATAGATTTTATTGTCTCGCTGCCCTTTTTCCTCTTGAACGGTGTAGTGAAGAATGGGAACTCTTACCAAGGAAATACATTTGAAGCAGCCGGTGATTAAATAGTCAACTACACGCGAGCACACAGAATCCACGGTAAAATAATATAGAGTTCCAAACTGTGACCTCATAGATGACAACAGCTCAGGATGTGGTGACGACCCTCAGAAGTAATTCAGGCCACGTGGTTCAAGTGGATTCTACCTGATCATCGTACCTTTCCAAACAAAGAAGGGGACCGCATCGCACTTGAGTTAATTTTATGCTAACGTTCCTGGCAGGATTACTGCAGTGCAAGGATGGCAGAAATTACATCTTAATAAATCCACAAAGCAACCTCATTCAAGGGTCCACTATCAATACAAACTAGTGAAACGTGGCAATGCCTTCGTTTTATAACATGCTGTCTGAATGAGCATTTATTTTCAATCTACATTTTAAATTGAATACTGAAGTCTGAGGTGATAGATTGATGTCTGACAAACCACGATGCAAGCTGATTGCGTTGATAGGTTACTTGGGGTTCTGTGAGACAGAATCACACTCAGCTCATGTTTTTATTTTACAATTTAAGTCAGTGCATTTAGTTAACAATCTAAAGTAGTATTTTAATTTTTTTTTAAGATAGACTTGATCATGAACTCTTCAACACAGTGCTTGAAGCATATATTTTTCTTTTGTCAAGTTCACCGTATTTAACTACTTACATGTATACTGTTAAATGAGACATTGTTTCTCCGAACCAGGGTGTAAAGCACAGTAGTACACATAACACACAATAATTTAGGAAAGTAAGGATAAAACCTACAGATGAATTACACATAAATAAACAAAGTAAAGAGCATAAATTAAATATTGTAAAGTACATAACAGATTAACCGGTGACATTTTGAATACGATGTGGCAGGGAGTTCAGAAGCCTTATGGCCTGAGGGAGGAAACTGTTTCCCAACTTGACTCTTACCATCAGCATCTCCTGCCTGATGGTAGACAGTCAAAGAGGATGATGAATGGATGTATAGCATTCTTGATAATACTAATGGCCTTGTGTATGCAACGCTTCTGATAAATGTCTCCAATGGGTGGTAGAGAGCCCCTATGATCCTCCCAGCCATTCTCACACCCCTTTGCAGGGACCTCCAGTTTGATGCTCAGCTGCTCCCATACCAGATGGTGATGCAGCTTGTCAGGATGCTCTCAATGGTGCAAACTAATCTGTAGTAAAATGAACATAATTTAGAATCTTAAAACTTACGCTATGTACCTTTTAGGATTATGAGAGGTTTCCTAAAAATTCTGTTAGTCAAATTCACAGAATTAATCTTTAAGTATTCAATTGAAAGACACGATAAAGTTAAAGCTGCTGTCCACCACCATGTGGCAAAATAAAATGCTAGAACTTGTGACTTTAATGTGCATTTAAATGTCTCCCGAGGGCAGTGTAATGACATGGCGTTCTGCAGCGTCAGTTGAGACAGAAATCTCCTCACACTGTCACTTTGCTCAATCTTTGGTTGAAAGACAGCCAGCTGCCAATTCACTCTCGCACCTCACGGAGCATCTGACAGCAAACTGGCACTGACAGAGGGTAGGAGGGCAATTATACGCCCGCTAGCACCATGGCACAGTGTCTGCCTGATGGTTCTGATAAAAAAGGTCATCCTGCGAGAATGCCAGACTGGATTCTGCAGTTGCAACAACCACAAGACAATCAGCCCTTACTGTCACCGAAGAATTAATCGTGCAGCACCTTCTGATGACTGAAATTGAACAGCTAAGCAAGGAAATTGGGAGGTTTGATACTCAGTTTGCTAAACTCTTCCATGAGCTCGCATACACAGATTCAACATTCAAATATAGGAAGGGCATGAAACTGGAATAGTTAACCAGCAGAAAATCTTGGTGCTTGTCCATTTATTCTGGAAAAAATTTATAGCCGCATGCTGAAAATGATGGCCCACTTCCCCTGCACAGGAAAATTAACTTTATAAGAATATTGTACCTTCAGACAAATTTCTGTTGAAGATTTAACCATCTGTCTGCCTCTTCTCTACTTCAATCACATCTTTTCCTCTCACGTTTTTGATCACCAATTTAACATCAGAGTTAAATATTCTAACTAATACTTTCTGCACACTACATTATCTAAAAGGATTTGTCGGTCAAGAGGGACGCAGTCACTGTGTTTCTTTTCCCCTGTAGAAGAGGACAGATGCTTTGGTGAAATGTGGATGGAAGTTCCACGGAGAGTTTGTGGGCAAAAGCAGTGAAGAGTGAGCAGTATTTGTTCACCATTGGCCATGAATCTTTCCTCCCCCTAATGCTTACTGACTTGCTGCATGCTTTCAACCGTCTGTTTGAAATTCAGATTTGCAACATCTGCAGCAATTTCATGTGCGTTATGTTACAAACTGGATTACGCACATTCATTAAATATCCCTATGTTACAGAGCAATTTAAGAATTACGCAATTCGTATTTTCATCCTGCAGACCACGGCTGAAACCACTCTTCCATTGGAAGAAGCCTAATTACAGTTTATCATCCCTTGACCATTATGCAAGCTTGCCTGTCACTTCTGACAGAATACTCAGTTGAAGGTGTTAAGCCAAGTGTGACCTTTCTTGCCCTCAGCGAGTTAGTTTCCCAAGTAACCCACAGTTGCTTGGTAAAGATCAAGGCCAAAAACATTCCACCAGAGATATACAGCAGCATAACTGGTACTCTGGCACAGATCAGCGTGAACCACAGTTACTAGGAATCGGATAACACTGCCATAATTTACACTGAAAGAGCCCGCACTCATCAGGGCAACGGCTGAATATGTCAGCGGGATTTATAATGTAGTTATACTCTTGCCCTCTTGTACTGATGTCCATCAAAACACACTCCACACACAGGAACCCAAACTCCGAGAAATACGATTGGGAAGCCAAGAGGAGTTTACACACATGGAAGAGAAAATAAATTCACAAACTACAGGGAAATTGATTGGGTGAAAGGGATTGATGGGATTTTCTGCTGAGAGAAGGCATGGGCCAGATAGGCTGAATGTCCTCTTCCTGCGTTTTAAGTACCTCTTTCACCTGTCACAGGGATTGCTATGAAATCTCATTCAAACATAGAAGGAGGCTATTCTGCCCATCAACTCAGCACTGGCTCTTACAGCATGCCCATCAGTATTAGTATCAGTACAAGGAGATCATTGTGGACTTCAGGCATGCTAGGAGCCACACTTACGTCCCCACCTACATCAACGGAGCTGTAGTGGAGCGTGTATCAAGCTTCAGATTCCTTGGTGTCCACATTTCCAAGGATCTCACCTGGTCCCTGAACTCCTCCATCCTGATCAAAAAGGTGCAACAGCGCTTTTATTTCCTGTAGAGCAACAAGAAAGCTCGCCTCTGTCCCAGGATACTGATGGACTTTTACCGCTGTACCATTGAGAGCATACTCACAAACTGCATCTCAGTGTGGTATGGCAATTGTCCTGTATCGGACCACAAAGCACTTCAGCATGTGGTGAAAACTGCCCAGCGGATTATCGGCACCCAATTGCCCACCATTGAGAACTTCTACCATAAATGCTGCCTGGGCAGGGCGAAAAGCATTATCAAGGATGCATCTCACCCTAACCATGGACTTTTTACTCTCTTCCCATCCAGTAGGCAGCACAAGAGCCTCCGCTCCCGCACCAGCAGGCACAGGAAGAGCTTCTTCCCTGAGGCAGTGACCCTGCTGAACCTCACATCACAGCACTAAGCAGTATTGCACCCGTATTGTACTGTCTTAGTACTTTTATATTGTGTGCTGTAGCACTTACTTTTTATTCACAGTTATTTTGTAAATAACACTATTCTTTGCATTTCTGGTTAGATGCTAACTGCATTTCATTGGCTTTGTATCTGTACTCGGCACAATGACAATAAAGTTGAATCTAATCTAATCTAATCTATTCCCCGCAACCCATTCCCTCTTGCGTTTCGCAACTTCACTCTGATTCACTTAACTCTACCCAGAATAGAGGTGCTCCATTAAACTGTCCGTCTTTGGGATGTGGGAGTAACACCCAGGGGAAGCTCACACATCACAGGGAGAAGGTACAACCCTGCACAGACAGCACTAAAGGTCAGGATCAAACCTGGGTCACCAGAGACATGACGTAGGTCATAATCCAATTATTTATTTCATTTCTGCCTTGAATAATAACATTTAACTGAATATTGGATTTTGATTATGTCCAAAGCAACTATTGAGAAACTTCAGGACCTTCCAATGGATCTAATAGCTAATGAGGTACTTTAAGCATAGTGACTAAGTGGGAATCTCAGCATGCTCACTGATCAGTGACCTATAAAGAGACAATAAACACATTCATTAAGAAAATAAAGGATTTCAGGTTGCTGCTCTTCTTTGAGTATTGCATTGGGAAAATTTACATTCACTCAAATACCAGGTTTAATATTTGTCCAATAAGTGACAGTACATATGAATTCATGAGATTTAATATTCACATTCCTGGCATGGAACATGAACGCCTGATCTTTTGATTCAGTAACAGGAATGGTACCTGTCCAGCGATCTCCAACACTGAATGAGAATTCAGAGTAATCTCTCTGTCTCTCTCTCTCTCTGTTGATTTGTTTATGGATGTGGAAATGGCAGAAAAATTGGGTATAGAAAAATGCCTAGCTCAGAAGCATTACTAGTGGTGACACAATGACAATAGTCCAGCGGGTTATGTATCATTTATTCACTGTAATTACTTGCAAAGAGCAAACAGCTTAAAATACAAGATTGAAGGAAGATATAAATTTCATATGAAAATAAACTATGCAAGCAGAGCTGACAATTTGTATAAACACTGCCTGATGGGAGAAAGGAACACATTATTGGAACAATGAGTAAATATCACAGATGCAAAGCTCAGGATAATGATTCAGAGTAAGTGTTGTGTATATTTAGAAGGAAGCTGCAAGCAAGGCAAGGCAGCCATTGGGTTGTAAGGATCAGCCAGCGTCAACCCATCAGGAACCGAATAATGTGAATATGAATCAGTGGAGATTTAAGGTCTATTAAGACCATCTGGTCGAAAGTAAAGAGATTATTATAGAGTAATAACATCCACAGAAGCAAGGAGTAATGTGATCTATCTGTGTTTGCTCTCCAGTAACATAAAGTCAGAGAGGTTATAACTTTCATGCTTGGTCATTTACTTCTAATAAATGTCTACAAGATAATAATGTGTTGGATAAGGTAAATCCAGTAGTGATGTTGCTCATGGTGGGGAGAACATAAAAACAGATGATCACTAATAAATGTGATAAAGTATTCAGAAGAAAACTCATAAACCCAGACAGTGGTCACCACATGCACACTGTTACTTTACTCATCCAAATAAAGATATGTTGAAGAGGTAGGTGGATTTGCCATGAAGGTGAACCAACAAAGCAAGATGGAAGAGATTCTTGTGCAGTAAAGAACAAACACCCTGCCTACAATTCAAGGTGCAATAATAGTGGGTAAAGTCTGGCCAATATTAATCTAACGTTAATACCATTGTGATGAAACATTTCATAACTGTATTTATATTTTGGCAGATCGTTGAAAGTGAACATGAAACTAAATATGGAAGAGTATTTTCTCTTTGTTTCATAGTTAAAGATTGTTAGGAGCTGATGGGAAAATCAACCGATTCCTAATGGAAAGAACATAACCCACAGTTGGAGACTGGTAACTAAGTTAAGCAGGTAGCATTAGAGTTTCAAAGCTTCTGCACATGGCTGTGAGTGCAAACTCACAGATATGGCTGGGGCAGTGGGTATTCTAGTGCAAGATTCCTGTGTACCTTAAAATGCAGTCTGGGTATCTCCATGCCACCAGCTTACACTACCTTCAAAACATTCCTGTTCTACTACAGTCAAACTATAGAGCTGCAGAAGACACCAGAGACTGCAGATGCTGGAAATATTGAGCAACAAGATGTTGGAGGAATTCATTGTGTCAGGCAGCGTCTGTGGCAGGAAAGGAATTTTTGATGCTTTGCTTCAAAACTCTGCAACAAGACATACTGTTGCAGTTGTAATGCAGGGTTTTGACCCAAAACACTGACAGTTCCTTTCCTCGCACAGATACAACTCAACACGTTGTCTGTAGTGTATAGCTGAAGCTATGGAAATGTGTGATGGTCACATCTACTAGGTGATGATTATCTGTGACACCTGAAGAGATGTTAGGGCTCACCTTTTTTATGATAAAGCATCTATATCTTGACCAGCATATCTAACACTTTGTCCTTACTGCTCATTTCACTGCTGGTGCTTAGGTCAGCAATGAAGGTCCTCATCTCTTTCTGGATAGAAAAAATTTTCATTGCTGTTTCTGTAACAATTGCTTTTTTGACCAGTCAGTGTCATTAGCCCCGAACTGAGCTCCTGAACCTGATGGACCAGTGAACCACTCTCAGTCTGGCCTCTACACTTTGACCTGTTTGGCATGGGTGACCACACCAAGAGCACAAGGTCCCGACTCCAGCCAAAACAGACCTCTGGATCATTGGGGCATGCAAGACTCCAAACCCCACAACAAGGTTGGGGTCTTCTTACAAGTTAGAAGCATAACCTTCTGGTGGCATCTGTGCAGAAATGTAGCCTGGAATAAGGTTCTTCAAATTTTCGGAAGGTGCAGGTCAGAAACACAGCCAGTAGCATCAAATGTGAACCGCGCAATGTGAGGCTAAACTGGAATGAGTTTATGTTGTGTTTCACAGGGTATTCTTCCAACTGTAAGATCCAGACAAGAAAATGAGGCTTACAGGTTGTTTACAGCAACAACCAAGATCTGAAGGTAACTCACTTTCCTCCCTCTTTCTCAAGTCGTTATTTCCTGGCAGGTAACCTCAGCAGCTTATCCTGCATTTCAATAATAATAATAATGAATAGAAAATCATCTTTGAAAGACAGTGAGGGACATTTAGAACAAAACTGCTGATACTGGAAACCTGAAAGAAACAGGATACGTTGGAAATACTTAGCAGGATAGGCAGCAGCGGTAGAGAAAAATAAAACACGGTTAACATTTCAGGTTGATGACCCACGGATGCTGCCTGACCCGCTGAGCATTTCCAGCATTTTCTGGTTTCGTTGGGAAAAGCGGCGTCTGGACCGCTCTCGAACCTCTTTCGCCGACTGTTCCTGGAGCGTCCCCGGCAGCAATCTTCGGGGCCGTTCCTCTTTCCGCGCCTTGTCTGGATTGATCGCCGCTATTTTAAATGACAGCTTCTAATCGCCATGGGACGAAAGACTTAGCCCGAACATCACAGAGATGTCGGGCAAAATCAGCAACTATATTCAGAATATGACGTCTTAATAAAGTACCGAATCGACAGGGCATCTGCCTTTGTGAGGGAGGACTCGCTCGCATTGCAGAGTAATGAGAATTGTTAAAGAAACCGTTATATTGATTAAAAAAAAACTACGTAAGCTGCAGAGAAGGGAAAAAACGACTAACGTTACCCTTCTCACCTGTTCATCTGTCATGACTCAATTATAATGGGTGTTCAGAGACAAAGGACAACTTATTTACATCACGTTGCTTTTGACAGGATACAAGGTAACCTCTGACCGGAAAGAGACAGGTGAAGTTTCCGATATAATCCTTCTCATTACCACCTATCCGACCATCGCACCTCTGTCCATCTCTTTCTCAGTTTTATTTTACAAACTGAAAATATTCCAGCAAGCCAACACAGATAGCGATACAATTCTTGGACAGTGTGTGTGTGTGTGTGTATAAAAAAAAGACTCTTGCCTACGATATAAAGCAATCTGTGGAAATGAGCATGTTGGCAGAGAGCAAGCCAAGAAGCATTGTCAGGTGCGCTTCTGTCCGGGCTGGATTCTGACCAGCAGTTAATTGGAGTATTCAGAAATCCAAAAAGTTTCACTCTATATATGCTAAGAGAATGTCTTCTAAGCAACTCTGGTCCCCATCTGTCCGGCATTTATTTTTCTAAAGATTGAGAAAAATAAACCTTGTAATTGACTCTAATTCCACGCACACTGCACACGCTATGCATTCTCCTTGCTTCCATACGCACAGCACACCCCATTCATTCACTCTCTCTTACACACTACACTGTTTGCACCGTGCATTCTCCTGTCTGGCACAGACTATACACGCCATTCATTCTCTCTCTCTCTCACACACACCTTTCATTCCCCATCTCAAACACAATGCCATCCCCACACTCCCTCTCTCACACAGGCTGCACAGACCATTCATCCTCTCTCACGCACATATTATACACACTGTCTTCTCACAGTATACACCATCAACTCCCTGTCTCCCACACGCGCGCATCCCACTCCATTCGCTCTCACACACAAACATACCATTCACTCTCTAACAGAGAAACATCATTCTCACACACAAACATACACAAATTCACAAGATTCGTCCTCTCTTATTCTCTCGCACAAAATCAAAATTGCACGCTCGCACACACCATTCACTCACAAACCTATAAACGAATTATTCTCTCTCGTCCTCTCAGACAAAATTGACACTCACACGCATACCACAATATACATCTCTCTCTCTCCCTCTCTCACTCACTCACTCTCTCCATCTCTCTCTCTCACTCACTCTCTCCCTCTCCCTCTCTCTGTCGAATCTTGGACCGCACAGACTTGACTTGACACTGAACATTCAGACCCTCTCTGCCGCGGAGCCCCGCGAACTCGCACCCTCTCACACTCTGCCAGCCCATCCTGGACAGGTAAGTGAGTGTCTAACCTGGGCGACCTGGAGAGGGAACAGGTTCCGCCGCTTTTCCAGCCCTGCCACCTCCGCCCGCTCTTTCCTCGTCTTCCCCTCCCCTCTGTTCACACTCCCGGCCGGTCGCTCACCTTCGTTCGCGGCGCTGCGGCCACTGTGCAGGAGAAAGTTGAGCAGGACCAGCCGGCTGAAGCGCAGGCGAGCGCTCCACACAAAAGTCATTCTAAATTCCTGCCCGGACTCTTGTCTCCTTCGCCAGCTCCCGCCAGTCTAACGACTTGCTGCACTTGATGCTGGTAACTCGGGATCGCCACAGTTACCCCTCTCTCCTTCCTCGATCCTATCTTTTATTATATTCCGGCTTCTGCTCCCATATCATCAAACCAGGTGGATGCCTGGCGCCCCGGAGAAAGGGCGTCGGGACCTGATTGGCAGCTCTTTTGGCCAATTGTAACCTAAAGAAGGCGGTCGCCGAGGCCATTGAAACTTTGATTGACACCATATTCTCCAATGATACAGCCCTCTGTGTTAATTAAGGCGGGGCCTCTAGCTTACCCGGCCAATAATTCACAGGGGGGTGTGGGATGTTTGACAGCCGGGCTCGCCCCTTTCGTAGTGATTTTAGCCACCCCAGGAGCACAAATTGATAATAATTATTATTATGATTGCTGTTAACCGCTTTGCATTCAAGCTGTTGAATTTAATTCCATCCAGCTAATTTACACCATGCAATCTTCAAATAACAAAAAAAATGAGTTGGGAAAACTGTCATTTCACAGTTTAATACAAACATTAGAAAACTGCAACACTTCACGCGGATTAAATGGAAAATATATGGGTCGGACTCAGTTAAATGAAGATCACGGTTGCAAAAAGAGTAAAATTATGTCACACTCATGTTGAAGATTCTCGGTGCATGAACTGTAAATATTTAAAGATATTTCAAGGGTTCCCACCTCTTAAAAGCAACTAGGTTTTGCCTAATTGAGGTTTTTCAATCGAATATATAAAGAGAATCCAGTAGATCTAGAATAAATACATTCTCGAAACGGTTCCATAAAGTGTGTCACAACAGGATTGCTTGAAAAGGCCAGAACGCATTAGAAAAATGGGGCAGAGTGAATGGAAATTTAACTGACGGCTTGGGAAGTTGTGGTAAATGGGATATGGCGAAAAACTGGTCAAGTGTGAGGTGTTTTCGACTTTGGTGAATCGGTGTTTAGCGTTTGCAGTGGGTGAAATCGGCATTTGATAAAGAGGTGGCAATAAAATGCAATCGGAAAACAACCAACATTTTGCTGGCAGCTGTGATTTAGGAGAAGGGATACATGAAAAGACATTGAAGGGAGCTGATTAACAGCGAGCTTATATTGTGTTTTAGCTGAGTGAAATGTCATGGATGGATGCAGAAAAGTAACTGACAGTAAGCAAAGCGAGGATGACTAAACGCTTGGCAAATAGGTTTTAGAAAAGTGACTTAAAATAGGGAAAAAAAAACGCTTGTACTTTTATATATCTTTCACAAATGCTTGAAGGTGAATTAAATTCCTACTGCTGAAATGTTAGCAACATAGCAAGCAATTTGTACGTAATAAATTCACACAAGTACCATATGACAATGGCCCTGTAACAATGATTGAGAGACTGAAATTTGGTGATGCCTTGGCTCCTTAAACTGTTAGCCTGGGGTATTTTGTGTCCACTTTAAGGAAGTGATTAAGCCATAGCTTTTCATCCTATCTTAAAAAAGGTATGACTAGCAAAGCTCTGCTTCCATTATGCCACTGATGTAAGTTCACTGTGAATATTAGTTTTCTTTCCTACATATTAACATTGATTTTTCGTTAGCTGCAAAGCAGTTAGTGACAATCTTAGATTATGAATAATGCTATATTGATGTACCTTTGTCTTAACTCTTTTGACAGAATGCAGAATTATAACACTGATGTCAGTATAACCCAGATTAGGTGCTTAAGAGAGTTGTAAACTTAGCCAGCTCCATCATGGGCACTAGCCTGCGTAGTATCCAGGTAATCTTCAAGGAGCGGTGCTTCAGGAAGGCGGCATCCATCATTGAGGAACCCCACCACGCTCTTCTCGTTGCTACCATTAGGAAGGCAATACGCAAGCCTGAAGGCACACTCAACAATTCAGGAACGGCTTCGTCCCCTCTACCATCTGATTTCTGAATGGACGTTGAACCCATGAACACTACCTCACTACTTTTTTTAAATTTCCTTTGCTTTTGCACGACTTATTTAATTTAAATATATATATATATATTTACTGTAATTCAATGTTTTCTTTTTCTCTCTGTTATCATGTATTTCATGACATATTAAACCTGATTCCAATTCTGATTCTTCAGTTTTTTAAAGTGGAGTCAAAACCACAGAGGCAATGACTGGACCTTAAAAGTTTCTGCCTTAGCACTGGACCAGTTCTCACCTCTAAGCTGGAAGTTTCTGGCTTCAAATGCACTTTCAAAACACAACATTAGCTGACACCTAAAGTCCGCAAATTAGAAAGTGCTGAATCGTCACTGAATTTCAATTGAAATAAAATCAAGAGTTATTTTGAATGTTCCGAATTATTTCTCTGACAGCCTCATAAACAAAATCACTCATTATCACATAGCCTTGTTTGGAAATTTGCTGCGAATGTTTTTTTGTTTCCAACATTGGTTCTTCATTAGTTGCAGTTAGGGACATCTTATATTGCTATAGTGATGCGTGTGTGACTTTACATATTTGACAGTATGCAGAATTATACCATTGATGTAATATTATAAAGACTTAATTTGTATTAGTTATTTGTTTTGGAAGTTGAGACATAGTTGTGATGTGAATGCAACAATTCACAGAAGTTTTTAATATCATAACTAGAAGTAACTATTTTAGGGAATGACTAGGGAAAGAATATTGTCAATAATTTTGTGGCCACCCAGTAGTGATAAACCATGAATTGTTCTCTTCTTCCAAAATTTGGTTACAATGGTTGATGGAGCTAAGTTTCAGATAATGGGTAGAAAATGTAAAAGCCAATCTAAAGCATAGGGAGCTCCAAACACCAAGATGACCTTTCTAGATACAAAATGCTGGAGGAACTCAGCAGGTCAGGCAGCATCTATGGAATTGAATAAACAGTTGACATTTCAGGCCGAGACCCTTCATCAGATTTGAAAAGGAAGTGGGAAGAAGCCAGAATAAGAAGGTGGGGGAGGAGGGGAAATAGTATAAGATAGAAGCTGGTGGGTAAAGCAATCTGCGAATCCGTTGAGGTCGTCCACTGTTTCTGGTGCTCACAGTGCGGCCTCTTCTACATTGGTGAGTCTCGACACAGATTGGGGAGCCACTTTATGGAGCACCTTCCATAAAACAGGATTTCCTAGTGACCAACAATTTCAGTTCCAACCTTTACTGCCATTCCGACATGCTGGTCCACAGCTTCCTGTACTGCCACGATGAAGCCACTCTCCGATTGGAGGAGCAATGCCTCATATTCCGGCTGGGTAGCCTCCAACCTGAACGCTGATTTCTCTAACTACTGGTGATATTTCCGCTTCCCCATTCCCTCCTCTTCAATTCTCCACCCTGGTCTCCCTCTCACCTCTTCTCTTCTCCTCATCTGCCAATCACCTCCTCCTGGCGCTGTCCTTCCTTCCCTTTCTCCCTTGATCCGCCCTCTTCTCCTCTCAGATTCCGTCTTCTCCAGCCCTTTACCTTTTCCACCCATCACATTGTAGCTTGTACTTCTTCCCCTCCCCCCACTTCCTTACTCTGGCTTCTTCCCCGTTGCTTTCCACTCCTGTTGAAGGGCCTTGGCGCAGAATGTCAACAATATGTTTGGGCAGCTAAGCTTATTTGTTTACTGTATGTTATTGAGATAGAGTGCTGAACAGGCCCTTCTGGCCCATTGAGTCGTGCTGCCCAGCACCCCCCGATTTAACGTTAGCCTAATCACGGGGCAATTTACAATGACCAATTAACCTACTAACCGGTATGTCTGTGGACTGTGGGAGGAAGCTGGAGCATTCAGATGAAAGCCCATGCATTGCATGGGGAGGACATGCAAACTCCTTACAGATGGTGTCAGAACTGAACTCCGAACTCCAGCACCCTCAGCTGTCATAGCATCGGATGAGTTACTACGAGTTCCTCCGGCATTTCATGTGTGTTGCTCTGGATCTCCAGCATCGGCAGAATCTCTTCTATTTACCTTTATAGACATTAATCTTCTAAATAAAATATTCCAAGCAGCAGAAGATCAAAAGGCTAAAGGCCAATGTAAATAGATTTGGAATCACTGAAGGAACGGGGCCAGAGTAAAGGCGTTCACTGCTTGGGGTAATGGTTAATTAACACAGCCCATAAAGAGCTGTTTTATCAGATTTTCACTCTGTCGGCTCCTCACTGATAGCTTGATGTATCACTTGCTAAATTGTGGCAAGCTGTGTCATAGGTGCAGGAATTAGGGGTGACGCAGGTGTGGCCGTACCCCCCAGGCACAGAACGATTGCTGATGCTGTCACATGAAATTGGCATTGTGATAAATGACATTCAGAACCCCTACTACAAAAATGGCTCCAGCGCTCTCAAGCTGTGTATTCTATTCACTGTTCCTTTTTAACAGCTATGTGACAGCTTTCTAAATACAGAGCATAAATGAAATACTCATATGGCTTTGAGCTAGTCATTTAGCTTAAGAAAGAGGTAAAATGTCCTGAAAGCTTCTGTCTGATTAACGTTAGGCTAACATCTTTCAAAAGTGGCTCCGTTTGCTTTGCTATGCCACATATTTGCAGTGGAATAAACTCCACTAGTTCTGATAGTGTGTGCACACATTTAAACAAGTGTGTGTTTATATTTAAGCACATCTAAGCATTCATCTTAATTTGTTATCTTGTCCAAGGATCGATATAGATAAAGGTGATTTTGTTTTAATTATGTGTGAAGTATTAGTGTATGAAACTGTTAAGCACAGAATACATTTTTGTGATATTTAAGCATACTCTTTACTTAGTGATATATGTTTAACTCTGATCATGAAGTCAACACATGATTGCTTTGGTTGCAACAGAACCATAGTGCTGTGTGACCTCATACAGTCAGTGGCTAATTTAATCGGTACCTCATGTACCTAATAAAGTTGCACTGAGTGCATGTTTGTGGTTTCTGCTGCTATAGCCCATCCACTTCAAGGTTCAACATGTCATGCATTCAGAGATGCTCTTCTGCACACCACTGTTGTAATGCATGCTTATTCGATGTCAGCTTTAACCAGCCTGGCCATTCCCTCCTGACCTCTCAGAATTCCTGTTCACTGGATGTTCTTTTTATTATTCACACCATTCCCTGTAAACTCTAGAGACTATTGTGCGTGAAAATCCCAGGAGATCAGCAGTTTTTGAGATACTCAAACCACCCCATCTGGCACCAACAATCATTCCACAATCAAAGTCACTTAGATCCCATTTCTTCCCCATTCTGATGTTTGGCCTAAACAACTGAACCTCTTGACCATGTCTGCATACTTTTATGTATTGAGCTGCTGCCACATGATTGGCTGATTAGATATTCACATTAACGATCAGGTGTACAGATGTACTTAGTAAAGTGGTCACTGAGTGTATATTTAGCACATGATTATAATCAATTTTAGTGTTCTGAATTTAATACATTGTGAAAGTATGTGTTTCGAATTGCGTGAATGTACTAATTTGCTGTTAATATCATGAATTCTTTACTTAGAGGGTGGTGTGAGTGTGGAATGAGCCACTGGCAGATGTGGTGAATGCGGGTTCACTTTCAATATTTGAGAGAAGTTTAGGTAAGTACATGGATGGAAGGAGTATGGAGGGTTGTGTTCCGGGTGTAGGTCAATGGTTTAGTATGGACTAGATGGGCCAAAGGGCCTGTTTCTCTGCTGTAGTGCTCTATGACTCTGGTTTCATGTGCGTTTTATATTTATGGCATTCCTGAGGGGTTAAATGGGATCATGCTGTAAAGTGTGAGCCATTACATTCTGTTGAGAATAAGCTCTTCACACTTTATTTGGGGCAGGTAAGACAAAATTCATGTTGAGACTTCATCTGGGTTTGTTCAGCAAACAGGTAGCCTATATCTACACGGCCCATTTTTGTGAGCAGTTCGCACCAGTGAGCACTGACTCGAGCCAAGCTGGTGACTCGTAAAGAAGAGGTGCTGTGGCTGAACTTACTTGTGCAAGTAAAGCCCCTGACTCAAGTTTGTACAAAGACCTGAGTGATCAAGGGGAAGATCAGGCATCACTTTAGAGGCTTCATTAAACAGGTCGGGAAGGAGGGGAATGGTCCTCCTTCCACAGGGAGTAAGGGATCCTATGCTCCAGGCAGAAATTCAAGGGGGCATGATAAGAGGTAATAAAAGTGGTGAATGGGAATGAAGCCCATGGACATGAATCATGTGCCATGATAAAAGCATTGATCTCAGCCTTTCAAAATCATTGACAATCCATTAGATAACACCTCTCAACAACAAATTCACTCAATGTTCACTTCATACATCTACTAAGCTCTTGAGCCAAGAAGCTTTGTCAATCCACATATTAACCAAGCATGTGTATGCCTCATCAGGACTTCACTCGGCATAACTCCAAATACATCTCACTGCTTTCAAACATAGTCACCTATTTAACTGTACAAGTTACTTCTCCCCAGTGCATTGCAACACATTTTACGTCGTTCTTAAGGAAAATGCTAGAATATTTTCATTGCCGACAGCTCTACTCTGGTGTGTGGAGGCATGGCTTCACTCTCTGTAGTGTAACATGCTAACTATTATTGAAAGAGCTGTCAAAGTCTGAGGCATATAGCCATTGAGTATTACAGCTTGGAAACAGGCCCTTTGGCCCATCTCATCCTTCCTGACCAAGATGCCCATCGAAGCTAGTCCCATTTGTCCACGTTTGATCTGTATCCCTCTAAATCTTTCCTATCATGCCCCTGTCCAACTGTCTTTTAAACATTGTTATTGTACCTTCCTCAACCACCTCATCCAACAGCTCCTTCTGATGACCACCCTCCGTGTGAAGAAGTTGCACTTCAGATTTTTTTACCTTAACCTATGCCCTCTAATTTTTGACTCCCTTTCCCTTTGTAAAAGACTATGTGCATTCCACCTACCTTTGCTCTTTATGATTTTATACACTCCCTCAGTTTCCTATGGTCCAAAGAATAAAGTCCCTGCTTCTGCACTTCTGTCTATTACTTTGAGCACTGAGTTCTTGCAACATGCTCCTGGATCTCCTTTGCACTCTTTCCATCTTAATATGTTTCTCCCTTTATAATCTTGTGCAGTTTATGTTTAATTTATGTTTTTCTGGTGAATAGTGTGTCCCTAATGCTATGTGCCCGAAATGTTGTTGCAGGTAAATTTTCCATTGCACCTGTGTAGACATGTACTTGTGTATATGACAATAAATTTGACTTCAATATTGAAGTGTCTGTCATCCCAGAATCTTCTCTCATTTTCACACTGCAAAACTAGTTAATGCAGATACCTCCAATACCATCACCCGCACTTCAGAGACTCTATGATTAGTGCAGGATGCGGAAAATGGTGGGCAACTAGGTTCTAGGATCCTTGCACAGTCTTCCACTGAAAAGCTTCAACACAGCAGCCTGTATGTTATGAAATATGCATGTAATAGCCTGTGTGTGCGTTTCGTGGAGTTCGAAGACAAGATCCGTCACGTTTGCTGGTCTCCAAAATAGGTTCAAAATTGCCTCAAGTGGTTCTCTCAAAAGAACACGGGGAGAGGTGGCTCGACTTATGCACTGTGGTGGGACCTTGTCTTTCCTCCTCGCCATGAGAATATGAGGAGTGCCACAAAATATCCACCACACCTCCGGCAGACCGATGGCCAGGGACAACACTGAGACCATGCTCAATGTCCCCAACATCCACAAACATCCCCAAACTTCTCATGGCTATAGCAAGGACTGAAAACCATGCTACAGTATATAACGACGAAACGGCAGAGCTGGGAGCCAACGTTCCCTCTCGTGGCCTGAAAACAGTGCAGCACTTTAAATGTTTCAATTTTAAGAAAATTCCAGCTGCGAAGCAACAAAGGCTGTGTGTGTGCGTGGAGCATTTCCGTTACAGCGCGGCCGCGTACACACACAGCTTAGAGGGAATGGTTGTGGGAGTGCAGGGGAAGAGAAAGTCATGGTGATTTCTATGCACCTGGGTCATTGCCCTTTTCTCAGTTCAAATTTTCAAATACATTCTAGGAACTTTAAAGAAATTCAACAGTCACAAATCACGTTGGTGTTTTAACCTTTGCCCATCACTGGGGTTAAAAACCCAGCAGCCAGTGCAAATCTCATCCTCATGCCAATCTCTCCCAGTGTGAAGTTCACATGCAAACGTGAGTGTCTCCCAGTGTAAAATTGCAAGTATCATCTCAGGGTGTAAAATCCATCCTCACACAAGTACCTCCTGGAGTAAAATTCATCCTGTCACAAGTGTTTTGAGGGGAACTCAGGGGCTAAGTGAAGTGATCACCTTGTTGCTCCCACACAAACAAGTAAGTTATAAATGAAACACGGGCGAACTATTAACTACAACTCTGGAACCGTCTGGGAAGTCTCCAGCCCCTTGGTATGAACATTGAATGCTCCAACTTATGGTAATTCCCTCCTCCTCCCTTCCCCCATCCCACTTTCACTCTGCCTCCTCTTCCAGCTGCCTATCACCTCTCTCATGATTCTGTCTTCTTCTACTACCCTTAGTGCTTTCCCCTTACATTCCTTCTTCACCTTGCCTGCCTATCCCTTCCCTGCTTCCCCTCCCCCACCCCTTGATCTTTCCTCTGATTGGTTTTTCACCTGGCACCTTCCACCTTCCCCCCACCTTCTTTATAGGGCCCCTGCCCCCTCCCTCTTCAATCCTGACCAAGGGTCTCGGCCCAAAATGTTGACTGCTCGTTTGCACGGATGCTGCCCGACCTGCTGAGTTCCTCCAGCTTGTTTGTACCTGTTGATTTGACTGTAGCATCTGCAGTGTACTTTGTGTTTACTCTGGAACCTTTGTGCTTGAGTGGAAATCCTAAAATTGCACATTGTTCAGGAGAAAATATTGGCAGTTCCTCCAGGAATTACTGATGTTTCCTTCCAAAAATCTGTGTCAATAAATTATCTGTGTATGTTTAATGGAGTATAATAAATAACTTGCGTGTTTATCAGTATGTGAATATATTAAACCTGTGTAAGAGGGAGTTCAGTGGTGTGTGAAAATAATGGATTGCCTGTGCCTCTATGCTTGTGATTTTGTTTGTGATATTGTTCTGATATGGCATAGAGAGAGCCCATGCACCAGGGGTTAGTTTGTTAATGCACCATCATGTTACCAGCTCTCTCCAAATCTTTAAACAGAGAGAAACAAGCAAACATCCCCTTTCCAAATGTTTAAATTACTGTTTGAAAAATGTTATTGAAATATCCGTTGTTCTTCCAGCCAGCCCTTCCTGTTCAAAATAACTCGCCCTATAATTTTTCTTTCCTCCTGTCACCTCAGGTTTTTTTCTCTAATTACCATAAATTTATGTCTTCTGAGAACCAATTATTTTTAGCCCACTGGAGACACATTGGGCTAAAAGTCCATTTATGTGATGTGAGGATTTTAATATTTCTGTGAGTAAACTGCATAAACACAGTAAAACTATGATCTTTTATGCAGCCCACATATTGGGGGTGGGGGGGAGGGTCCGATATTTGCCGAACTGAAATTTTCTCGTGGGTATTACAACATTACAGGCCAGAACAACTTGAGGCAGGAGCAGAAGATCTGATTTACACAAGAAATGTGGTGTCCCCAGATGTAAGTGTATCTTTAAGAACTATAAGTACTGCGTGTTACCGCTTTCCATTGTTATCCAGGTACAATAATTAGTTAAGAGACTGAGTCACTGGACTGAGAAACTGGAAAAAGTCACAGCACTGGACTGGTGGAGTCCTTATGGAGTTCTTCTGCACCTGCGCTAATTGTAGGGTTTTTGAAGTGCTGGAGGTCTCTGCATTAACCAGTAGATCAGAGGAAGTTCCAGCATGAAGAATATTGCAATGTCAAAGTCAAGTTTATTGTCATATGCACCAAGTACATGTCTGCACGGGCGCAATGAGACATTTCCCCACGGCTGAAATTGCTATTACGAAGGTGGCTGGAAGAAAGTACAAGGGGGATGTGAGAGGTCTGTTTCGTTGTACACAGAGTGGTGAGTGCATGGTACACCCTGCCAGGGATAGTGGTAGAGGCAGATACATTAGAGGCATTTCAGAAAGTCATAGGCACACAGATGATAAAAAAAAATGGTTGGTTATATAGGAACGAAGGGTTAGTTACATTAATCTTAAAGTAGGTTAAATGGTCTGCACAACATTATGGGCTGAAAAGCCTGTACTGTACTAATCTATGTTCTATGAAAAACTTCCAGCAGCACCCAAACATGCCGTTGGACAAACATGAGAGACCACGTGTCTTTAGCTCATAAATAATGGGCACCAGATGACAGATAACGAAATAGTCAACTCTTTAACCTACTTTAAGCTTAATCTAACCCTTCTCTCCCATCTAGCCCTTCATTTTTCTTTCATCCAATACTTCTCATCTGTGTTCACCAGGGAGAAAGGTGTGGAGACTGGGGAGTTCAGGAAAAGGTATTCTATATTCTGGAGTATGTCTGTATCAGGACAGAGGAAGTGCTGGGAATTTTGGAGCAGATCAAGCTGGATAATCCCTAGGACTGAATGGGATCTATCCCAGGATACCAAAGAATGCAAAGGAGGATTCTTTTTTCGGGTTGTAATGACGATTTTTCCGAAGAAAGCTGAGAACAAAGGCCACTGGTAAAGGTAAATGGTGGTGAACGAGAAAGAAGGCATTCCCTGAAATGTGGAGAATGAGCAACATGCACACAAAAAAAATATTTCTGTGATATAGATAAAATGTAAAACCCCCTCACCCAGGTCGTCTCTGGAAACCCTTTCACTAATAGCAGTGAAAAACCCACCTTCCTCTGGCTTCATACATCCAGGGTGTATGCAACTCTGGTCTTGCCAAATCTGTGACGTTGGGATATCTCGCCCACACAAACCTCGGTTTGTGTGAATGCTGTATGATTTACTGGCCCCAGCACGAATTAACAGATCGTTCACTGCATACAATTAAAAAGTATATTTAAGAAAATTAATTTAAGCAAACAGTTAGTAAATGAAAGAAAAAACAAAAAGGGCCAATTACTCTTAAACAGTTGTAACGCCCTGGTAAAGGTTTCACTGCTTATGTAATGGTCTTTCTGAGGAAGCAGCGTTTGGGTTACGGTTAGAGATAACGGGGTGCTTTAGAATGTGAACCATCCAATCAGGTGCAGGTTTTTTGTGTGCCTGACACCGGTGTAAGCTGGGGTCTTTGTTTGGCGGAAGATGAAGAGAGAAGACTCTGGAGAAAACTGATTGTAGGATTCAACCCGATGGGGGACCACGTTCAATGGAGCAAGCAGAGATCTACCGAGCATCAGAGAAGATAACTTTTGGAAGAGTTGAGCTGCAACTTGTGCACATTTTTGACTGTTTAATTATAATGGGCCCTTTTCTGCTTTCCCCTCCCCCTTTCTTTTCTTTACTAACCCTTTAGTTAATGCTTATAAATATAATTCCTTTAATCACATGCAGTGTGCTGTCTGTCATTTCTTGGCACCAAGTTGTAAAACTCTAGCAAATTACACAGCATTCACACAAACCAGTGTTTGGGGCGGGGAGAGTCGTCACAATCTTGCTGATTAGGAGGACCGGAATGTGTATTCCCTAGACGTACGCAGCCCAAGGAAGCTGGGTTTTCACAATCAAATGTGCTCTTAAATTGGAGCTCATCTTGAACTTGTCTGTCACTCACACAGTGGACCCTCGGTCTGCATGAAAGCACACACCAGCTTCCGAGCGTCGCTCGACATCCATCTCGAACGAGAGCATTAGTTCTTCCTTCTTGAAGCCATTTATCTGCACAAAGTACCTTATGGAACAGGCGTGGCGTAATCAGCCATCTTTTCCCCTTGTCTTCTTCCAGCTCCCACCAACAAAGACCTTCTGCAGGACCTTCTCCCAATTCCACTGTACTGATTGGCTAACAGCACATTCCTAAATCAAATAGCAAGCCTCTTATATTAGCTCAAACCCAAACATGCTGAAAGCAGAACAGACTGCTCTTACAGAACTGCTAAAATGAAATACCTGCAGCATAACAGTAAAAATCTTAACCGGGGCATTACAGATGCAAAGAGGTATCACTGGTAAAGCCACTGCTTCAATCAATCCTGATCTCAGACGGTGTCTGTACATTGTTTGTATGTTATTCTTTTGACCATGTCATTCTCCTCCTGGTGCTTCATTTTCTAAAATATGTGTATATTTTAGTTGTTCAATTAATTAGCCAATATAAATTGCCCGAGGTATACCGTACTGTGCAAAAGTCTTAGGCACCCTGGACTTTATGTATAGTTTCAAATGGTATGCCCTCCGCAGAGCCCTGATCTCGACATCATCAAACCCATCTGGGAATTGCTGGAGAGACAGAAGCAACTAAAACAGCCAAATTCTGCAGAAGAACTGTGGCAAGTTCTTCAAGATGCTTGGAAAAGCCTACCAGCTGATCTTCTTATAAAACTGCACAACGGTGTACTAAGAGAATTGATGGAGTCTTAAGGGCAACGGGTGGTCGCACCAAATATTGATGCGATTTACTGTTTATTGCTTTTGTAGTAATTGTTTGATATTTTGAAACTTTTCATTTCATTATTTTTGAAAGCATCTTTGGCTTACAGACTTCTTACAGGCGCCTAAGACTTTTGCACAGTACTGTAGGTGAGTGATTGGATTGATGGGAATGCAAGGTTACAAAGAAAAATAATGGGGTTATGGGGGTTGCTCTGTGAGCCCATATTTACTTGATGGGCTGAATATCTTCCTTCTATTTCGTAAGGAAACAGTGAGAATATGAGGAACATTCTCTAAGAATGTTTCAGCGACAGGTTACTATCGATGCAATGCTCCTCAGACAGGATGAAGAGGTCAATACTCCCCAATGCCATTAGGCTTTACAATTCTACCGCCAGGACTTAAGAACTTTTTAAAAGCTATTATTAATGCTTTTTGAGATAGTGATTTAGATGCATATCATATTTTTTTACTGAGTTAAGTATTGTATGTAATTAGTTTTGCTACAACAAGTGTATGGGACATTGGAAAAAAAGTTGAATTTCCCCATGGGGATGAATAAAGTATCTATCTATCTATCTATCTAAGAGTGATGGGCTCACAATGCTGATCACTTGGCACGTGGTAGTAAGGACTAGACACTTGCCTATTTCACAACAGGTTAGGGAGCAAAGCAGTTATTGCATCACAATGCTGAGGCATACAGAGCTGAAAGGGTCAATTACAAAACCTCAAACATCAAGGCTGAGAAACAGACCCACAAAGCTGGTCGCAGAATTAGACTCGAGTAAGACCCCTTGACTGAGGTTCAGTCTGTTGAGAGCATCACCTATACAGTTGACAGCACTTTCAGAAGAGTGGGACTATTCATTAATATTGATGACAAGCAACTTAGAGAAAGAGTCCTTAATCGGTTTGAGCAGTGTAGTAGTCGTAGTGCAATCACTCGAGTCGAGTACGGTTGTCTATCGGTGAGACCTCAGCTGGTTGTAGAAGCCAATCTAGGATCCACATATTCTGAAGCAGTGTGGGAAAGAGTTTTCCAGACCTCACAGTCCTGCTTGGTCCCCCACTTGCTGATCACCACGGGAGTTAATCTAGGGTGTTAGGGTGGATTCCATCAAAGGACAACGCTGGTACGTGACTTTGTTTAATGTGGGCAGCCTGATACACAGGCCTTGATATCAGGGTCAGGATCCAGTGCAAGACGACTGGCGACCTTTCTCTGCTATAGCCTTCTTCCGCTTTCACTGCCATTGTGATGTGTCACCATCATCCACCAGCTTCACCGTTGAGTTCTTAGTTGGACCTCTCTTTGTCTGGAAGCTCTCCCTTGACATGGATGACCCTAAAAGGAACTAAGCACCAGATAGCTAAACTCTGGACATCACCACTCCTGGGATTTCAGGAACTCACAAGTCTCTCCACTATGACCAGACGACAATCCTCAGTGAGGATGAATGTTATGTGACAGCCAGTGCACAATAGTTTCAAGACAATGGCCATACAGCAAGCTGGTCAAGAAACAAAAAGTCTAGTTGCAATGTAGTAATATCAGTTGAAGTTGGCACAGACAACACTGATGGAGAAGTTGAGAATGTGTTGGGGTGGAGCTCAGACCCTTCAGCTGTTTAAAAGAAATACTGACTGAACCCATATTGATTTGAATGCATTAAGTAAGGACTGTGTTGAAACGTGGAGGCAGGTCAAAGCTCTGAAGATCTCGGGAATTGCAGAGGAGGTGTGAATTTACAGAGTATTGGAAGATCAGAAGTAGCCATGGCAGAATTAAACTTCAGAGATAATGTAAAAGGGAAAGACAGGCACGATGACTTGGTGACTTCAGAAGAGGCAGCAGGAAGGAAGAAATGTGCAGGGTAGGCGTCGAGAGTCAAGATAGGCTGGAAGCAGAGGCACAAAGATGGAGAGGCAGAAGAAGAATTTAAGGTAGAAGTTGCTGTGACTGAGCTCATGATACCTAGTTATACAAAAAGTTATGTGAACCCTCCCATTGTCTGAAAGATGCTGCCTGAATCCCACATGAAATATTGCTCCTGTGTGTTTGCTCCAGTGCTGGTACGCTCAGGTCAGAGGACAAGCAGCTGCATCAATAACCATTGAGGCTCCATCCTGTGCTTCAAAGGAGCCTGAGTAGTTGCTGCCAAAGAGAGTTTGTGAAGCTTTGCTATTCCCACTTGTTAACATTCAAGAGATATAGTATCTAAATATCATTAAAGCAGTTTTGTACATTTGATATGTTAAAAAGCACATCCAAACACTTGAGTTCATTTAATCATTGAATCATTGTATAACTACTCACCAATTTCAGCAGAGCTGATGTCTCTCGGTTTCTTCAATGGGGACTGCTATGCGATTTAGCCCAGCGTGACCCGCACAAATGCTGTAAGGTATGTTGTTGGGTTCACATGGGGAGCCCTGTGTTCCACAGTCCAAGGGACGAGGATATCTCAGTAACATCCTCACAGACAGAAGTGCTGAGGACCTGCAGATCCTTCTGTGCCCATCTATACGGGGGCCCCACAGTAGCGTAGCAGTTAGAGCAGTGCTATTGCAGCTCAGGGCCTCTCCGGTGTTCTGAGTTCAATTCCGGCACTGTCCTGTAAGGAGTCCCCATCTGCCCTCCTGTTGGAACGTGTAGGTTCTGTCTGGGTCCTCCAGTTTCCTCCCACAGTCCAAAGACCTACTGCATAGGTTAGCTGGTCACTGGAAATTGTCCTGTGATTTAATTAGGGTTTTGGGGTTGCTGAGGCAGTGTGGCACAAAGGGCCGGAAAGTCGTACTCCACATGGACTGTTAAAAAATAATGACAGGAAGTCCATAACCAGAACAGCCCCTGAGGATTTCCTATCCCCTGTCACAGAGGTGCTAGCCAACAGCAGCAAGATAACCTGGATCTAGTGCTGACCCAGGAGGCTCCATCCACTCTCTTTGCACAAATAAAACTCCTAGGAGCAACTGCTTACCGGCAGAGTTCAACTCACATCTGTGGGATTGGATGGGCATGGTCCTGCTGGTGAGTGTCCAATGCTCTGCTTCTGGTAGGCAGTATGTCAACTCCATGAGGAAGGGCATAATCATCCTCACCAACAAGCGGGAATTCAGGGCGGAGAGAGGACTTCAGGAATTGAAGACCAACTTCAATGTTGAATGGCTAAGGCCACTACCATCTGGGTCTAGTCCCCTCTGGGATCAGTGATCTATGTAGATCAAACCTGTGCTGTGCCAAGCTCTGGGATACCATTCCTCTATGTTCAGAGAAGTGGATGTCTGCCTGGTTAGCTTGGACCAGAAGAAGCCCTTTGACAGGACATTGCACATATATATGACAGACACGGTCTCCAAAAAGGGTTTTGGGGAGGGAATCAGGCATTGGATTAAGCTGCTCTACACTGATATTGATAGTGCAGTCCAAATCAATGGGTGGAGAACAGATAGGTTCCCCATCAAGTCTAGTGTCAGATAGGGTTATCTACTCTCCCCTGCCTTGTTTATGTGTTGCAGTAAATACTTCATCAGGAAGGATAAGACATAAGAAGGGTGATGATATCAAGTGGTGGAAGCACCCAAGTCAAAATCTTCCTCTGCACTCTTTATGTCCCATGGACCCCTACCATTAACCGAGGGGTCTGGGGAACCCAGGTTGGGAACCCCTGTTCGACATGGACAATGTCACTGTCTTCTGCCTGGATCCATGGTCAGTTCACAGAGTGATCAGCATCTATAACCAATTTGATTTGGGAATGGAAACCAGAGTCAACTGCAAGGAGCGTGAGGAGTGTGCTCTTTGGTAGCTGACGGAACTGATCCAATGTCTCCTTTACTATCATGTTTTGCTATAAGCAGGTGCTGGGGACCTAGTTCTGAGGGCCGAGGTGTGTAAAAGATTCAGCCAGAGCAGATTGGGAAGGTGAAACAGAACCTGTGTCTGTGGAAATGTTGATTTCTGGCGTAAACTGGAAGAACTGGGTCATCAGGTGCAATGTGTTCTTGTGGATGTTGTACTTGGCGCAGGTGTGGCCTGTTCCCCTGGCCTGGTAATATGTCTTCCAGTTTATCTAGGGGTCCCAGATAGAGGGAGTCCATCGGGTTATATTGTACGTCCCCAGAGAATGAGGGGTTAAACCATACCCAACACTGCCCTCATCCTGATGATCATCTTTGTGTGTGGATATATCAGACAATGTATGGACTAAAAGTAAAGTACATGAGCAAAAGGTGTCACTGCATACTGAGTTTCTACCTGTCCCTGGTGTTGTGGAAGATAGGCCTTGCCTCTCTGCCATGCAATGCCCCTATCATCTGGCGTTGCCTCAGTATCTATCCTCTGTGGAAGAGTTCTCCATTAAACACTTTTCTTTCAATATTTTTATTAATTTCTACATGGAATAATACAGAGTACAGTAAGATATATAAGTCAAAAAAAGATTAAATATTATCAAATACATTATATTTGAATCACACTTGGAATCTCATTACCCTATATTCATGTAAATTAAATTAAATCGTAATATTGAAATGTGATAATTTTATTATACAAAAAAAGAATCTAGTCCCACTACCAAGACCGAAGCTGTTTGGTAAAGAAAGAAAAAAGGAAAAAAATCCTTATCCTTTAGTGAAATATATTATTAGCTAACATCTGTACTTTAAGAGCAAATCAAAGGTTTTGAAAATGGTTCAAAAATGGTCCCATAATGTTTGAAAGGCTTGACTAGATTCAGAAATTTTCTAAATTTAAGCATTACATAACATCACGTAACCATTGAGTGTGAGTAGGTGGAACAACATCCTTCCATTTAAGCAAGCGCGCCCTCCTAGCTATAAGAGAAATAAAAGCCAAAATGTGCAAATAAGATGTCTCCAAAATAATATCTTTTCCTCCAACAATACTGAACAAGGCAGTCAAAGGGTTAGGCTTAAAATTTACTTTGAAAAGTACAGAGAAAGTTTGGAATACTTCCTTCCAGTATTTTTCAAGACTTGGACATGTCCAAAACATATGAATCAATGAAGCTTCTCCATCATTACATCTATCACAATAGGGAGACATATCCGATTAAAAACGAGATAGCTTATCCTTGGTCATGTGAGCCCTATGAACCACTTTGAATTGTAGGAGGGAGTGACAGACACATAATGATGAAGTGTTAATCAATTTAAAAAATCCATTCCAAGATTCCTCAGAAATTGAAATCTGTAAATCTTGTTCCCAAAGATTTTTAATTTTGACTAAAGGCATATTTCTCATTCCCAGTAACATGCCATAAATATTAGATATTGAACCATTATGAAAAGATTTCAAATTAGAAAATACATCTAATAAGTTCTAATCGGGATTTTTAGGAAATATATATAATTGCGATCACAGAAAGTCTCTAATTTGCAGTTATTGAAAAAAGTGAGTTTTTGGTAAGCTGACAATTGCTCAAACGATAAGAGACTTCCTCCAACAAACAGATCCTGGAAGCATTTAATATCCAAACTATCCCATTCGTTAAAAACTGGATCGGTCAAAGAAGGTTTAAAAAAATAGGAAAAAAATGGGACTTGAAAGAGAAAACACTTTTGACCACAAACACATCAGGCAGTGGTCAGTGTGAAACCTATTGCATGTATTGTGTGGCAGGGACGCTATTGATTCTGTGTGTTTGTTCATTGAGAAAACGGTCCAAACCATCTGGAAGAATGTCTCATCGACAGATCTGACCAACAAGCACTTGACTGGCACTGAGCGGTGACCTTCCAGTCAGAGCCTTTCTCTTCAGGAGACATATCACCTCATTGTTCATTGTCCTCAGGATGGTTGGGGTGGGAAGGGATAGTCACTCACCTCCTTGCAGATTGTGGGTTTGCCTAGAAGCTGTGGAGAAGGATGCAAGAGTCTATGTCCCAGTTCACACCAGCAGCCACACTATTTCAAGAGCTGTTCCCAGAGAAACACACAAGGACAGACTTCATGTGCTGCTGGAAGGTCATCAACATGGTGATAGAAGCCCTTTGGTCTACCCAAAACTTACTGTTCTTCCACCATAACAAGATGTCCATAAGGGAATGCTGCCGACTGGCCCAATCCAGGCTGCAGGAGCACTTGCTGAGGGGAGCACTAAAGCTTTGTGTAGCCAATGGAAACTCTCCGTGGGGAAAAACTACCACCACCAGACAAGGAGGAGCAGCGATGACTCAAGAGACCTTGAACACTGCAAAGGGCGTATCACTCCCTGGGGTCTCACGAGTGGCATGACGCTCTGTTTACTTGATCTTTCCCTTTGAAAAAATAAGTTGCACTACCAATTCATATTCAGATTCGTATTTATTTGCCACATGAAAATGGAAGCATACGGTGAAATGTGTCATTTGTTTCAACAGCCAATGTACCTGGGGAATGCGCTGGAGGAACCTCACGAGTGTTGGCACACATTCCAGCACCAACATAGCAAACACACAGTGTTCGTCAAGAAAACAGAACAAAACAAGACCCTACCCCCCTCCCACCCACTTGAATCCATCCTGAATGTATCAACCACGAATGTATAAGTTTCCTTTTTGCACTTTTCTTCTTTAGTATAAAGTTTTTTTTTACTATGAATAAAATCTATTTTTTAAATAATAAAGTGCCATTGCCAGAATTTATGGATGAGTACCAAGACGTCTTTTGGCTGGCAGTGAGAGTTGCACTCCCCGTCAGATCCTTCCTGTATATTTGGATTCTTACTCCCACAAGCACTGTCCTCAAGATGGTAATGATACAACCATCCATCTCTTTGTGGACTGTGTTTGCCAAGAAGTTGCAGAAAAGGGTGCTGAGGACTATGAAGAGATCCATAATCTATCAGCTGTTCCCAAGGACATATCTTGAGACAAATATCGTGCTGCTGGAAAATCATCAACTGGGTGAAAGAGACACACACTTCTGCCGTCCCAAAACTTACAAGATGATCTAAGGGAAAGACATGAACTTCAGGAGGAAGGATGTGATTACACTGGAGAATGTGCAGTAATGATTCCTAAAGATATTGAATGGACTGGAGGTCTGGAGTTATAAAGACTGGATAGGCTGGGAGTGAAGATAGATAGATAGATAGATAGATAGATAGATAGATAGATAGAGGCTGAGTGGTGACCTGAGAGGGAGTTCTAAAATCAAGTGGGACGCAGATAAGGTGAATGGACACAGTCTTTTTTCCCTGGTTAGGGAAGTCTAAAATTAGAAGGCATAGATGTAAGTTGAGAAAAGAATGATAGAAAGGGGATTTAAGAAGAATCTGAGGGGCAGGATTGTGGGTGATGGAATGAGCTGCCAGAGGCAGAGGCAGGGACAATTACAACATTTAAAAGGCATTTTGACAGATAAATGAATAGGGATAGCTATGGGAATGTCAGCAGGCATACAGGTCTAGCTTAGGTAGACACCTTGGTTGGTAAGGATGAGTTGAGTCAAAGACCGTTATGTCTTATGATCTTATTGAGGAAAATAGATCAGCTATAAGCAAATGGAGGAGCAGACTTGATGGGCCAAATGGCTTGATTCTGTTCCAATGTCTTATGGTGATAATAAGACAATAAGACTATAAGATATAAGAGCAGAATTTAGGCTACTCAGCCCATTGAACCTACACTGCCATTAACTCATGGCTGATTAACTTTCTTTCTCAAAGTCTTTCTCCTGCCTTCTCCTCATAACCTTTGATGCCCTTACCAATCAAGAACCTATCAACTTCCGCTTTAAGTATACCAAATGATTTAGCCTTCACTGTCATCTGAGGCAATGAATTCCACAGATTCATCACCTTCTGACTATTGGTTTATTGGTTTTTCGTCGAGATGTTTAACCACATTTTTTTAAACGGCTTTCTGTGGTAGGGAATTCAATAGGAATAGGTACACTAATACCCTTGAAGAGAAAAGCCTGCAAAAGGTAGAGGATACAGCCCAGTCCATCACAGGTGAAGCCCTCTCCACCACTCATATGGAGTGCTGTTGCCAGAATGCAGCTTCCATCATCAAGGACCCCAACTGTACAGGGCATGATGCTCTCTCTGTGCTGTTGCCATCAGGAAGAAAGTACAGGAGCCACAAGACCCACACCACCAGGTTCAGGAAGAGTTATAACTCCTCAGCCATTAGGTTCTTGAACCAGATGTTCAAATTCACTCACCCCAACCTGAATTGTTCCCTCAACCTATGGACTCACTTTCAAGGACTCTTCAACACATGTTCTTGATATTTAGACAATAAGACCATAAGGTATCGGAGCAGAATTAGGCCATTTGGCCCATCGAGTCTGCTCCACCATTTCATCATGGCTGATCCATTTTTCCTCTCAGCCCCAATCTCTTGCCTTCCCCCCACATCCCTTCATGCCCTGACCAATCAAGAATCTATCAACCTCTGCCTTAAATATACATAAGGACTTGGGCTCCACAGCTGCCTGTGGCAAAGAATCCCACAGATTCACTATTCTTTGGCTAAAAAAATTTCTCCTCATCTCTATTCTAAAAGGATGCCCCTCCCATCAGACGAAACAACCCCTCCACATCCACTCTATCCAGGCCTTTCACTGGTCGATAGGTTTCAATGATGTCACCCCTCATTCTTCTGAATTCTAGTGAACACAGGCTCAGAGTCATCAAATGTCCTTCAAAAGACAAGCCCTTTAATCCTGAAATCATTTTCATAAACCTCCTTTGAACCCTCTCCTGTTTCAGCACATCCTTTTTTAAAGATAAGGGGCTCAAAGCTGCTGTCAATACTCCAAGTGATACCTTACCAGTGGCTTATAAAGTTTCAACATTACATCCTTGTCATCATATTTTAGTCCTCTTGAAATGAATGCTGAAATTGTGTTTGCCTTCCTCACCACAGACTCAAACTGCAAATGGAATCCTGCACATGGACACTCAAATCCCTATGTTCCTCAGTTTTTTTGTATTTTCACTTAATTTAGAAAAATAGTCAGCCCTTTCATTTTTACTGCCAAAGGGCATGCCCGTACACTTCCCGGCACTATATTCCATCTGCCACTTTGTTGCCTATTCTCCTATTCTTTCTGTAGCCTCTCCACTTCCCCAAAACTACCTGCCCCTCCACCTACCTTCATATCATTTGTAAACTTTGCAACAAAGCCATTAATTCCATCATCCAATCATTGACATATAACCTAAAAAGTATCAATTCCAACCCAGAACTCTGTGGAACACCGCTATTCACTGGCAGCTAACAAGAAGTCTTCCTTTATTCCCACTCTTTGCTTCCTGCCAATCTGCCACTGCTCTATCCATGCCAGAATCTTTCCTGTAATACCACGGGCTCCTAGCTTGTTAAGCAGCCTCGTGTGTTGCATCTTGTCAAAGGTCCTCTGAAAATCCACAACCGTCGATTTTCCTTTGTCTATCCTACTCGTTATTTCTCCAAAGAATTCCAACAGATTTGTCAGGCAGGATTTTCCCTTGATGAAACCATGCTGACTACGGCCTGCTTTATCATTTGCCTCTAAGTACCCCAAATTTGTTGAAGGAATATTTATTGCTTATTTGTTTTATTTTTATTATTTATTTATTTATTTATTATTATTATTATTATTATTATTATTATTATTATTATTATTATTATTATTATTATTATTATTATTATTATTATTATTATTATTATTATTATTATTATTATTATTATCATTATTATTATTTTATCTTTCTGTATTAGCACAGTTTTTTTGTCTTTTGTGTATTGGTATTTGTCTGTCTTGTTGGGTGTAGTCTTTCACTGACTCTATTGTGTTTCTTTGTATTTACTGTGAATGCCCACAATAAAATGAATTTAGGACTGTATGTGGTGGCTTATGTGTACTTTAATCTATGAATTTTTGAACTTACATTCTGCTTTCCCTGGTTGAAAATTTCTCCTCATTTCTTTCTTAAATGGCTGGCTCCTTCTGGTTTGAGACCTCCCCCTCCAATGGGAACATTATGTCTGCATTTAAGATGTCCAGAGCTGTATGAATATGTAACGCAATGCAGATCATATTTTTACATAGCCATGAAGACATTAAACATTGAATTAGAATTGCAGAACAGGCATGTGTGGTGTCTATTTGAAAAAGTGAACCACAGGAATTATCAAAGGGGTGGATACTTTGGAGATGATAATTGTTGGTGACATCACTAATCACTACAGTTTAGCAACACCTTGACCATGTAGGTTACTTTGCACTGAAATGGGCTTTGTTTGATTTTCATTCTGATGGTGTTCTTTCCATATCTGTGGCAGGAGATTGGTGGAAAGTTTTCAGGGTATCTTCTTTGGTTGGGGGGGCAGATAAATTGTTTGCAGTGCCAGGGGATCAGCCCCTCCCTCAGTTGTTCAGCTGGCCAGAGAGGTGTCGGGAAACTTAGAGGAGGCCCAGTGGGGGAATGGCTTGGGGTCTCTGGGGGGACACGTTCCCAGCAATGTACCAAGGAACTCCCGAAAGGAACAGACCCTATTCCTGAAGGCTTAGAGGGACCACGTACACGGGTGTCGTTACAGATGGATGGAAGCCACGCTAAAGCCATCCTCGACACCAGGGCGCCAGTTAAGTTGCTGTACAGTTCGTTTTATAACCGGTATTTGAAGTATTTACCCTTGACGACATTAAGGACACTGGAGATTTGGGGTACCAGTGCTGGTGATTATCTAAACGACGGTTATTGGTCAGCGAAGATGTAGTTCTTAAAGGCCAACGTGGGGGTGACTGAGGTTCGTGAATCATTAATGCTGATGTGTCTGGACGTTGTTGAGACGGGCAGCGTTTCAATTCTGGAGGGGACCAACACCCTGTTGGTGAGGAGGCGCCTGGGGGCTTGCCCGGAGGAGGCGAGTGAGAGCTGTTTGGAGGCATTGTCGATGCACCCAGTGTTTCGAGCTGCTTGTGCGGATGTGTGTAGCAGCATTGGGCCGGTACCGAATTCAAACGAGAGCCGGTGGTGGTACGGCCTGGGGGAAGTATCTGAGGGTGAGACCCTCTTAGTGGATGCTCCGAAATACCACGAGGGAGGGGTGTTGACTGCTGAAGACACCTCAGTGAGAGAGAGGTCGTGGTGACTGGCCCCTGCAGCCGTGGAAGACGTAGGCAGCGTGTGTGTGGATTATAGTACTCTGAAGAGGCGCACTGTCAGTGACCAGAATATGGCCTGTCTGAGTGGTGCGAAGTGGTTTAAGGTGCTGGATCTGAGGAGTGGATGTTGCCAGATCCCGATAAGTGAGGCCGACACGGAGAAGGCAGCCGTTATAGGTCCCCTAGGATTCTTCTGGTCCAAAAAGATGCCACAGCGCATATCCGGAGCCCTTGCAACCTTCCCGCAGGGCATGGGGAAGACCTTGGGGGATGTGGAGGTGTTTGGGGTTTTGGCGTATGTGGATGATCTCCTGGTATTTGGATCTGCCTCGAAAGAATATGAAGTGAGACTGTTGCAGGAGCGGCTGAGGACTAAAGAGTTAAAGCTTTCTCTGGACACGTGCTAGGTCTGGCAAAGGTTGCTGCTTGTGAGTGACTGTCTCTACGGGATCAAGTTCGAAGTGAAGACGGAGAGACCGAATTCTCAGCAGAGACTGGAGAAAGTGATCCAGAACCAGTTGGAAGACTTGCAAGTTGGGGAAGACAAAGAAAGATGTCTGACTAAGGGCAACAGAAAACCGAGAGCCTGGAGAGGGGAGTTTGAGGAGGTGAAACAATTGCGGACAGATCTCGGAAGAGGGAAGCGGAAGCTTGAAGGGAACCTGAAGATGATCATCGGCAGTCTACATGAAGCGGAAAACCTGAAAGTTGGCCTGGAAGAAGTCATTAGGAAAGAAAAGCTGGAGATAAGTGCAGAGAATACTGAACTGGAGGGTGACCCATCTTTAACTGCTGCTTTTCAGGTTGGGGTGGAAGAAGCTGGTGGAGTAGCTGCGTCCCAGAGTGAGATGGCCAGGAAGTGTGAGTCAGACCTGCTGAGACTGTGGCGAGAGTTGGAGGGGCCAGAGAAGAAGCTGATGCCTCCATTGCAGGAGGCTGAAGAGGCTGCAGGAGCAGTCCAGGTCAAGTGTTTCCGTTTGGAGGAAATCAAACAGCAGCTACCGATCGAGGAAATGAGGATGAAGGATGATGTGCTGGATGTGAGGTACATGCTACCTTTTGTTAACTTCCCCTTAACTGAGGAAGAGACCTTTGGTCCTTCTCCCACCGAGTCAGGTGTAGTGGGGAGGGCTAGCTGTGGGCAGCCTGGGTTACAGTGGGGCCCGGGACACAAGGACGGGGGCTCTGAGTTGTAGTGGGGGCATGAGTGAGAGATTGAGAGAGAAGTTGACAAGCGGACCCGCAGTATCCCTAGTTGTGTCTGAGCCTGGAGGGTTTAGGTGAAGGGGTACGGAGGTGTCGGAGGGATAGGGAACTCCCAGACAGGTTGACCTATGTAGTACCTGAGGAACAGGGCATGAGGTCTACTGTTTGGGGAGCAATGTCACTGTTTGTGCCTGGATTAGGTTTTGTGTTTGCAGGGAGGGTTGGCGAGTTATTTAGCAGTCATGAGGACATGAATAAATTTGGTGGGGAGAGAGTGTAAGGGGGTTTCTTCTTTGTGTAAGGGGGTTTCTTTTTTATATGTTACTGCTTCTTTGTTTGTTAAAAGTAAAAATGCTTCTTTGTTATGCTAACTGGTGAGACACTGCTTTCTCTCGAAGCTTGTTTGGGTTCTGATTGCTGATAATGGGAATTGTATTTCTTTGTTAACCAATTGGGATGGATGATATTCTTTCTTGTGGGTCTGTGAGCTGTGGCTTCGCGGACTTTTGGGGAGACGGCGCGAGGTGGTTAGAGGGAGAAGACGCGATGCTGTAAGGTGGGCAACGGAACTGCCCCGAGTGGGGGGGGGGGGTCCAAGGCCCAGGGTTTTCGGTTAGGAGAGGAGACGAGGACAGATTCGTGTGGAGAGTCTGGTCGACCACCGTTGTTGGTCACAGGTGACGGGTCGAGGAGGTCTGAGGGGATCGAATGGTGGCAAGAAGACTTTGTTAACTGAGCTCCAACGGGTTGTGCATGAAGTGGTTGGACATCGATAAGTTTGGCACCTTTTGCTTTTCCTGTTATATTGTATCTCTATTAAGTACATAGTTCCAGTAAGATCTATAAAGTGTAATCATCTACCTCACATATGGTGTACTGTCTGTTATTTGGCGCGGTGGGGACATCACACAGCATCTACACCAGCTGATTACCCAGTTTGGTGGGGCCGAAGGCTGCTCCCCCTAGACGGGAGCGAGCTGAGCGAGCCTGCGGCTTACCAGGGGGCTACATAAAAATGTGTATAATTGTGAATTTAGAGCTTAGTCACGAAGGCTAAAAATGGCGACTCCTTTGCTTGCATCTTTGGAAACAGTTCTATTTCCACCTTCAATATCTCTATTTTTCCCTTTCAGGGTTCTTTCTGGAGACAGGTGGATCGAAGGTCAGTGTCCCAGCGGGAGATCAGTGTGTCATGGGAGTCAGAAGATCTACGGCTGTGTGCCCAGAGACCTGAGATCTTTGGGCACAGAGCTCAGAAAAAAGTGACGGAACGGAGTTTTAACATTGTAAGCCAACAAGACGTTTGTTACGTCTCCCTTCTCGCTGTGAAACGGAGACATCTCCTTCTCCCTTATTAGGGAGAGAGAGAGAGAGAGAGCCTGTGGTATGTCTGAATGAGTAGTCTTTGGGGTAACAGCAAGTCTGTGTCGTTGCTGTTGCTTTGCTCACACTTGGGTGCTCAGTGGTGGGTGCCGATGCTTTTTTTTTTGCCGGTGGGGGGAGGGGGATCGTTGCTTGCTGATGCTTGCGCGCGGGAGGGAGCGGAGCAGGGGGTGACTTTGAGGTTCTAACATTTAACTGTTATTCTTTGGCGGGCACCCCTATGTTTTCGTGGACAGTTGAGAAGAACAAACATTTCAGGATGTATATATTTCTCTGACATTAAACGCACCTTTGAAACCTTTGTTGTGAATGCAACTTATATGATGCGTTTGCCTGTGATGCTGCTGCAAGTAAGTTTTTCCATTGCACCTGTGCAGACATGTACTTGTGTATACGGCAGTAAATTTCTCTCTCACTTCATCTTTCCAGATGGACCTTCTTTACAACATTCCATTCGCAAAACATTGCACTTTCACCCTTGATTTCTACAGTCTTAGCCATAGCTTGAATCCCTAACTGAGATGTGAGTCATTATTTGTGTTAACTTTGCCTGACTAAGAGAAAATTTGATATTCAGGATATCTTTTGTAAGTTTGATCTTGTTTCTTTGAGAAGCACCCATGACTGTTAGACCTGTGTTATAACTGTGTTATCTGTACCTTATTAACATCACACAACATAATACTCAACACTTTACGTTAACTAGATGTCAGAAATTAAATATTTTTAACCACAGCGTAAGGTTTTTGTACAAACCCCAATAATATCAATAAACTTGACTTTTGACTTTTTAGTTTCCTTTGAAGAATTAAATGGGCAAAGAAATCAAGTAATTGAATTAATTGAGTTTATAATTATTACAAAGTGTACAGTAGAAGTAGTTTCTATGGTTGTTATAGCTGGGGTGGTAATGGGGTAAGCTCCCACTACCTATCAAATGCTCCCAACGGTGTGTGCCTCAAATAGCCTCTAAAAACCACATCCAGCTCCTGGCCTTCATGTGTGGCTTAGCTACTAAGCCTGGCAGAACCATTTCTACTGAGAGAAGAAGGGGCAAAGGCGGGTTACTGGTGCCTTAAAACCAGTCGCTTCAGGTAGATAGGGCTTCCAGCTATGTAGAAAGCTCATCTAGGAGAAGGAAAACTCTGATCTCAAATCTCTGCTGCCTTGCGCCTATATGCACTCATGGGGAAGGCTTTGGGAGTAAACCCTGGGGGAAAAATCCAGAGCTGGAGTCCTTGAGGCAGTCCTACGTTGAGTTCAATGCAGATTGGCAACTCCTGCGATGCTGCTGGTGCCAGACTGTATTGGTCTCTGCTGGTCCTTCGGGTTTCTCGAAAGTGTAGAGAGGGGGAGCTTGCTTCATGGGCAACAGCTTGCTTTCTGTATTGTGCTAGCCAGGCTTGTGGACCTAGACAGCTAGGACACAACGTCCATAGTCAACCCTGACCAATAGAGGCTCAGACAGTAAAACTCTTCTACTACCTGGCCATTGAGAAGTCCTGGTGCTTTGGCATCTCTGTCACCAGATAATAATATTTGTGTTCCTTTCCACTCACCAAGGACCTGGATCTTTCTTTCACTTCCAACTTTCTAGGGCTCTAATTCCTGTACTCCTTTCCAACACTCCGGCCCTGGGTCCCACCTTCACTTCCAGGTCACTGGGCTTTCAGTTCAAAGGACCAGCATGCTGTTTCCTGTGCTCCCTTTTATCTCGGGTCGCTTGCTTGGAAACTTACTACAATGCCGAGCAACACCCAAGGAAGAGTAAATCACAAATGTGTTGAGGTACTCAACAATCCGGAAAATTTGTTCATCCTAGCACCAGAGTCTCAAGTGTCCATGATTATTGAAGTTCTAACGTGAACAGTTGACTGCCTAAGTTCAAATGGTAGGTAGTTAATTTGTGTAAGTTTTTGTTTTGAAGGGAAAGCTATATACATGCCCTTCCTTAGTTACAAATAGCTAAATTAAGAATGAGGTCCTGTAACTATTATTAGATTTAAACAAGAGCCAGCTTGGAACAAAAACTTTTACGTGTAACCTGCCTGCAGTAATCAGACACCATTATCTCTTAAGAACACAGGCAGCCACTTTCACCACAGGGGCCAGTTAAGAGAGCTGCTTTAGAAATTAACAAGCCATTGCTGCTATTGCTGCTTGTGCAACAAATACTCTATTGAACAATGTAACATTGTTTCATCAATTGTGGAATTGAATTTAGGAGCCAAGAGGTAATGTTGCAGCTATATAGGGCTCTGTTCAGACCCCACTTGGAGTACTGTGCTCAATTCTGGTCGCCTCACTACAGGAAGGATGTGGAAACTATAGAGAGGGTGCAGAGGAGATTTACAAGAATGTTTCTTGGATTGTGGAGCATGCCTTATGAGAATAGGTTGAGTGAACTTGGCCTTTTCTCCTTCAAGAGACACAGGATGAGAGGTGACTTGATAGAGGTGTATAAGATGATGAGAGGCATTGATTGTGTGGACAGTCAGAGCCTTTTTCCCAGGGTTGAAATGGCTAGCATGAGAGGGCACAAATTTTAAGGTGCTTGGAAGCTGGTACAGGGGTGATGTCAGGGGTAAGTTTTTTATGCAGAGAGTGGTGAGTGCATGGAATGGGTTGCTGGCAATGGTGGTGGAGGCAGATATGATAGGGTCTTTTAAGAGACTCCTGGACAAGTATATGGAGCTTAGAAAAATAGAGGGCTATGGGTAACCCTAGGTAATTTCTCAGGTAAGGACATGCTCGGCACAGCATTGTGGACTGAAGAGCCTGTATTGTGCTGTAGGTTTTCTATGTTTCTATGTTTCTAACATGCTCTGATATTTGAAGCCCATCCTGTGAGCATGGAACATCCTGATTCCGTACAACTGTAACAAGGCAGAACAGGACAATAAAGAAATATTCATGTTAGTTGACTGTCATCAACACCATTCTTTATCAAAACTTTATCACTGTAATATTTGTGCATTCTCTCATTTACGGACAAAGTCGATTTGGATATCTGTTAAAATGGAATATGGTCACAAACCTGGGACAACCTTTAAGTGGTTCTTTAAGACCTGACTAAACTAAGATGTGATCTTTGATAAATTATCGTACCAGGCACTGCCATTAAAATAGATATACTGCCTTCAGTAAAGGGTATGCTGACTCTTCCCTTCATTAGTAACACTACAGAGTCAATTAGCACAAAGTACGTAGTAAAATTTATTTTCAGAGTACATACATGTCACCACATACAACCCTGTGATTCTTTCTTTTTTTGTGGGCATATTTAGCAAATCTACAGAGCAGTGACTGTAAGCTGTAAACGTCAGAAACTACAAACTGTAAACAAACCGTGCAAATGCAGATGTAAATAAATAGCAATAAACATCAAGCATAATTAAAAATATAACAGATCCTGCTGAGATATAACAGGATTCATGCACGTACAGTGTTAATTCACCAATAGGTATTCAACATTTGATAATAGACAAAGCATTTACTGCTCAAGGAATATGCACACTCAGGTTAAAACTGGGAATGTAATGAAAATCAGTGAGACTGGGATGAACAGCAGTAGTAATACGAAAGGCAGGAGAATTGAGTGAGAGGGAAAATAAATTGACGATAAACGTTGGGCCAGAATAATTTGGCAAATGGTCTAATTCTGCTCCTATGTCTTATGGTATATATGTCAAACTCAAGGCCCGCGGGCCAAATCCGGCCCGCAGTGGAATTATCTTTGGCCCGCGAGATAATATCTAATTACTATTAAAGCTGGCCCCAGTAATCGAAGCGCCTATGGTGTATGATATGGCTAATGCTGAGTTTATTCAGGTACCAGGTTTTCAGGGTTTTTAGTGTTTATTCGGCAGTCTTCTTCATAAGAAACGGAATTTGCAAAGTGAAACACTTTGTAGTTATAGCAGAGACTGAGACACATGAGAGCAGGCTGAAAAAACGGAGGCAACGAAAGCTGCGTTCGCACGCGTCCGACTGATCCGGCCCGCATGAAGCTGCATTTTGCTCAATCCAGCCCGTGACCTAAAATGAGTTTGACACCCCTGTCTTATGGCATTAAGATCTTAAAAGAGATGCTGGAGGAATGGAACAAGTCAGGTCGCATCTATGCGGGGAAATGGGCCATCAATGTTGAGAACTTCATCTAAACTCCACCTGAAACATTGACTGTCCACTTCCCCCTATAGATGCCGCCTGACCTGTTGGGTTCCTGCAGTGCCTCTTTCACATTGTTCTAGGTCCCAGCATCTGTAGTTTCTCGTGTCTCTATACAGGAGCAGTTTTCCTACAATGTGCCAGATTTGTGAACTGCATTAAGGCGAGGTCTCTCTTACTCAGTCAGCAGATATATTGGTGAATATGCAGTCTTATTTCTTTGTATGTTTTGTGACATGCGAGTATACTTTCCAATGCGTGTGTAAGGTTATTGGTTGTGTCAGTACATTTAATGAATTTGAGTGTGTATCGTATTGAGTGAGGGTGCTTGGTGAGAGATAGTGGGTGAAATTTGAATGACCTTGTAGTGTGTGAATATGAGTAGATCTGCAGAAACCAGCTTCCAATGAGTTACCACGCTCCAGCGCCATCTTACTTGTGCTGGAGTACGGTGAATATGGTCAGTTTGAACATGGATGGCTGCGTTTAATCTGAATGTGCTCAGCTCTGTGCCTGTAATGATTTGCTTTTAGTATTTGTTGGAAATGTAAACTTGAGTTTTATTGTTATTATATTTTGTCGTGCATGCTTTATGATGTGTCGGTATATTTAGTGCTGAGTGAGTGCTTAGTTGCAATAGTCTACAACTAGAGATGTGCATTTTTGTTCAGTTACTTGTGAGTATTTGTGGTAAATGAGCACGTCCGGCAGTGTTGTGTGAAATGAAATTGATGCATGTGCACATGTTCAGTGATTTGTAAACGTTCAGTATTTCTTGAATATGTTCATTTCAGCATGTTTATTTTGCATGTGTATTTAGTGAAAGATGCTGTTCAAGATCTGTAAGTGTTCTTTGTGAGACCTGAATCTGTGCTCAGTGGCCACTTCATTAGATAGACCTGTACACCTACTCGTTAATGCAAATACCTAATCAGCCAATCATACAGCAGCACAAAAGCATGCAGACATGGTCAAGAGATTCAGACCAAACATCAGAACGGGGAAGGAAATGTGATCTGAGTGACTTTGGCTGTGGAAAGATTGTTGGTGCCAGATGGGGTGGTTTGAGTGTCACACAAACTGCAGATCCCCTGGGATTTTCACGCAAAGCAGTCTCTCAAGAGAATGGTGCCAGAAACGAAAACTCGTCCAGCAAGTGTCAGTTCCGTGGGCAAAAAGGCCTTGTTAATGAGAGAGGTCAGAGGAGGAGAATAGCCAGGCTGGAAGGTGACAGTAACTCAAATAACCATGTGTTGCAACAGTGACATGAAGTGGAGCATCGCTGAATCTTGAAGCAGCTGGTCTCAAGCAGCAGAATATATAAACATACAGCATAGGAGGTACCTAATAAAGTGGCCACTGATGTATGTTCCGCAATGGGGTATCTTTAGTGATGTATGTTTGGCGGTATGAGCATATCTGGTGGTGTGAGAAGTTTAATGATGTAAGTTTAGTGGTGCGACTATGTGCAGTGATGTCAGTATATTTAGTGATGTTTGTTTAGTGGTGTGAGCATGATTAGTGGTGTACGCCTAAAGACAAGCAGGTTAACATTGTGTGCACGCTTATTGATGTGCGGTGCAAAGATGGGAATTCAGGCTGTTGCTGGAGCAGTTTCAGCAACTGGCAATCAATTGCAAAACTTGCCACCAAATTCTCTGGGAATTAAGCCATAATATCCTCTGGAAATACTCTGCGGTGAGTATAGGCTTCATTTAACGAGTTAGTTAGATGTTTCACCAGAATGAACACTTAATTACTCTGCTTATTTGGGGGCTCACTGCCAGTGGAGTTTTCTGTTTCAGTTGCCAACACGGTTACAAATCAGGTTTATTCCGGTCCCACTCTCTCCCCACCCCACTCCCTTCTCCTGCTGCCATTTTGACACATCTTCTTGTACAGAGACTCAAGTCACTAACGGATTAATTAAATCAGCACATCTCACAAAGCCTGGCGTGGATGTTACATAGCCTCCTCCCTGATGGGAGTGGGGCAAGCAGTCCATGGGCAGTGTGGGTGGTATCCTTTATGATATTACTGGCACCCTTCTGTATACTGTATATGTCCTTAATGGCAGGTAGGCTGGTGCCTGTGATGCACTGGGCAGTTTTGCCTACTCGTTTTAGCGCCTTCCTGTCTGCCACAGCGAGGCTGCAGGCAAAAGGTAGCAGGCGGGAATCCAGCCAAGGGCTACAGAAAGAAAGAGAAGGGACGGGAACAGTCCAGCTTCAGGGTAACGGCAAAGATGGCCTAGCTTACCCAACAAAGGCAAGGACAGGAAGGGACAGATCCAACTGCAGGGTAACAGCAAAGATGACCTGACTTACCCCATGGAGGTGAGGACGGGATACTGACAAGACAAACCAGCCCCTACATGCGAACCCAGGGCCACTTATATTCTCAGTCTCAATATGAGAATCAGGTGCCTGTGATTAAGCCCAACTGAAACAAGGGACAGTCGGAAGACCCGGAGTCTGGAATCCACGGACCGGACTGTGAACCGGAATGCAGACTTCACGGACCGGACCATGACACTGTTGTGTCATTGGCAAACTTGTCAATGTGATTACTCGGGTGTTTGGCCGTGTAGTTGCGTGTGAGCAGAGTGTACAGCACTGGGCACCTGTGTTGAGGATGATGAGAGGAGTGGTTGTGCATCCTGACTTATTTGAGGTCTGTTGGTTAGGAAGTCCAACAGCTAGTTGCACAGTAGAGCATTTGGACTGAGGAGTAGGAGTCGACCAGGGTCTGTGGGACGATAGTGTCGAATGCCGAACTGAAAAGCAGGAGCAGCATTCTGCAATCCCACAAGGGTAGCTGTGCTTTCAGCTGCTCCTGTCTCGACCTCTGATAATGTTGACACCACGCCACATCTTTTTTTAAAACATCCCTTGAACTCTACCCGCACATCCCTTTACAATGTCAGTTTTCCCTGATCTGGGTTCCCTGCTGGCCGCTGTCTGGAAGGAGTTTGCAGGTCCCTCCTGTTAGCAAGTGGATTTCCTCCCGTGTGCTCAGGTTTCCTCCCACATTCCAAGGGTGTAAGGTTACGGTTAGTGAGTTGAGTGCATGCAGAAGGGTGGCAACACTTGCCGGCTGCCCAGCACGATTCCTGCTGATTTGATTTAATACAAATGGCACATTTCACTGTATGCTTCAAAGTACATATGACAGATAAATCTATTTTAGTGTTTATCTACCCAAATATCCCCAGTGTGGCTCAATGTCAAATTGAATACCATTGTTTAATTTGACAATTTATAAATACTAGATAAAGCTCCTTGTACCTAAATATGCAAAAGTGAGTTGGACACATTACCTGGCATCGAACTACGAGCATGCAATTCAGCTGAGAGCTTTGATTTGTTTACAGTTAGAGTGATATCTCCCAGCTCCAGTCAGCCCGGTTCAATCCTGACTTCAAGTTCTGTCAGATCACAATTTCCATATTCTCTCTTTAGCTGCATGAGTTGTCTCCAGGTGTTGTGGCTTCTTCTCACCTCCCAAAAAGCTGTGAATTGATTGGTTATTTCCTCCTGTAAATTTCCCAAAGTGTGTAGGTGGGGTTAATTGATGGGAAAAAGGGAGAATATGTTACAGGAAAGAGATAATTATGAGGGATAATATTGCTCTGTAAGCCAGTATAGGCCAAATGGCCTCCTTCCATGTGAACCAAAAAGATGGAACAACTCATCTAATAAACCTTGAGAGTGCAAAGGCAGCTTTATAAAGATAAATATAGAAATTAGCATTGAAACACACAGTGAAATGCATCATTTGCGTCAATGACCAACACAGTCCGAGGCTGCGCAGGAGGCAGTCGCTTGTGTCGCCATGCTTCCAGTGCCAGCTTGGTAACCGTAACCCATACGTCTTTAGAACATGGAAGGAAAGTACAGCGTCCAGAGAAAACCCATGGTCGGAATGTACAAACTCCTTATAGATAGTGGCAGAAATTAAATCCCAATGTCACGAGCCCTGCGACCCCTGTGGCTTCCTGTAGAGCCCTGAGCTTCTACCGTTCTTGAGCGCCTGAATTTGCTAATCATGACCGTAACTGGAGTGGTTAAGCCCTTGTCCTTTCACTTTAATCTTGTCAAGTTAACTGTGACTGGCATGTGTTTCCTGCATTCTATGATTAATTACAAAGGACCCTGTTTGGTTCATTGTGTTGGAGAGAATGGATCGTTGCGTAGTGTCGCTCGGTCGCTCCTCCAAGGCTCTTTTGGTATTGCTGTCCCTATAATGTGTTGTTTCCATTTCTACATGGGTATTCTGTCATTCCCCTGCTCTTGGGTTGAGTTGTGAACCTGCTGCCCACTCCTCCTGCATGCAGCCAGTGCCAGTGACCCCCGTGACAGAGAAAGCCTGCCATCCCTCTGCCCTTGGGTCAAGAACTCTGGCAGCATACCATGACCCTATGATCGCTAACTGCGAACATGCCACTCGATATAGGACAGAAATAATTAACGTATAGACTTGATAGGCCAAATGATCTCCTGCTATTTGATCAGGAAAGATGGACAACCTGCAGGGGTGTCAAACTCATTTTAGGTCACGGGCCGGATTGAGCAAAATGCAGCTTCATGCGGGCCGGATCAGTCGGACGCGTGCGAACGCAGCTTTCGTTGCCTCCGTTTTTTCAGCCTGCTCTCATGTGTCTCAGTCTCTGCTATAACTACAAAGTGTTTCACTTTACAAATTCCATTTCTTATGAAGAAGACTGCCGAACAAGACTGCCGAATAAACACTAAAAACCCTGAAAACCTGGTACCTGAATAAACTCAGCATTAGCCATATCATACGCCATAGGCGCTTCGATTACTGGGGCCAGCTTTAATAGTAATTAGATATTATCTCACGGGCCAAAGATAATTCCACTGCGGGCCAGATTTGGCCCGCGGGCCTTGAGTTGACATATATGACTTACTGAGAGTGCAGAGACAGATTGTATGAACCTTCAGATTAAACTTCAGCTGTCTTCCGATGAAGTCAGCTTGTACTTAGAGGTATATAGCCTTAAACACCATAAAACTTTACTAAACACGATCAAACAAAATGGAGAGCACAAGGGGATAAGGGGAGGATTGCAAGCAAGGCAATAGAAAAGGTTCCACTGGGTACCACTGCATTGAAAAATGGGGATGAGAGATTGCACAGATGTACTGTAGGTACATCCAGATGGCCATTAATCTTTGTTACAATACATCTTCACCTCGGGGAGCTGCAGAGAGGGAGAACGGGATGCTGACATTCACGTTTGAAAATATATCTATTGTGCTTTAATGCCATTCTATTGAAGCTGCCTCTCTTTGAAATGTATCTGACAAGATTTCTCTTTTATTAACTGTTTACCTTTGCTGGGATCATACTCTGAATGTTCACCTCGTCTCCTGAAGGAGGGCAACATGGCTGCAAGAGCTGGAAGAAATGATAATGGAAGGGAAACAAGAGAGGCAGTTGCTGGTGATTGGACCACATACGGTCCCACTATCACTGTCAAACATGTTTAACTATGGGTCTTGTTTAATTAGATTCAAGATGAAGTTCTTCAGCTGCACCCTAGAAGAACAACAGCACACACCATTGACTTCCCTTTTACCCATTCCCACTAATCCACGCAGTGAGACTGTCAATTGATTGCTCATTAATTGAGGTTACTAAACAAATTAGTAACATTTATCGATAATTAAACAATTATCTCAACAGGGATTCAGGTTAAAATGAAGCTCGAACAGTGTGAAAGTAACCAATGAATCCCAAAGAAGAGATTGGTCTGCAGAAGCAGTCCCTGTATAATTCTGAGGTGGAAATTCAAATTTGTTTTGCTATTAATTCTTTTAACAAAAGGTTTGAGTTGCTCCTGTAAAGCAAGTCCTTCACCACCTGCCACAAGCTAAAAGAGTGTTAAGGTGTAGCTACTCATGTGGTGGGTTGTATGGGGTGTCTAGGGAGGGGTAGCCTGTCATGTCCTTTTTCAGGACAGCTCGTCCACCTTTGGTCCCCGCCTGGCGCTCAGCTCTCACCTCTGGCTCCAAGTAGCTGTAACACGCACAGCAGCCACACCCCGCTAACTGTCTCGTCAGACGGGCCCAACCAGGTGAGGGTATCCGACGGGTCTTCGACCCTCGGTGAGGTAGGGGATCTGCCTGTCCCAGCGTGTGGAGTCTGGCCCTGGCAGATTGAGAGGAGGAGACCGATTAATGGTCCAACGGTCAAGAAGGCCGGCCAGCAGGCGTTGTGGAGCGCTGAGAGCACAAGACAGGTAGATGTCCTGGTCATCTGCTGCAGCCGGAGAGGTCTCCAGCCGTAACGGTTGTCCATGCCACTGGATCAAGGTCTCTTCTGCCGAGAGAGTGGGATTGCCCTGTGCAACGGCTGTTCCACTGAAAACTCCATCACGCACAGGCTTCTGTTGCGTGGTCCAACTCGTCAAGCCCTGTGGCGATGGGGGAGTGGTGAGGCAACAGCTGGAGATGACCACTGGCAGTTGTAGTCACAAACCCCCCACGTAGGCGGCCTCTGGACCAGTGGCCGTTCGTCTCTGTACCTCGGGGCAGCAGAGACGTCCAGCAGCATCCAGGGTGACTGGGCAGCCCTTTTCAGGACGGCACTGCCCACCCTCACATGAGGGAGGGGGTTAGCAAAGGTACCCTAAACATTGCCTGCCCCACAACATCTGGCTAGCAAACCGTGGCTGGCGGATCATCTCTTTAGCGGTCGACAGGAATCAAGAAAAAGGTATCAAAGAAAACTCATCTTTGGAGCCGGAATGTCTTCACTTTGCTGGATAGAGACGAGGTGGCAAGGCCTGAAAGACGAACAGCACTCCTAGCGGCCGAATTTCTCCGTTATCGCATTGACATCGCTGCACTCAGTGAGACCAGGCTTGCAGACGAGGGTTCATTACAGGAAGCAGTGAGTGGATAGACGTTCTTTTGGAACGGGAAACCGCAGACTGACGACAGGATCCACGGAGTAGGTTTTGCAGTCAAAACTGCTCTGCTGAAGAACATCCCTACTCTACCCACTGGAATAAATGAACGTATCGTGAAGTTCCGCTTACCTCTCAGCAAGCGGTATATCACCATTGTCAGTGTCTATGCACCAACTCTCGTGAGTCCAGATGAAGATAAGGAAAGTTTCTACAAGGACCTGGACCAGACTATTTGGACAAATACCTATGACAAACACGTCATCTTAGGCGACTTCAATGCTAGAGTGGGGACAGACAGCGGCACCTGGGACGGAGTCCTTGGGAGACGTGGGGTGGGAAAACTAAACAGTAGTGGCCTGCTGCTTTTGAGCAAGTGTGCCGAACACAACCTGTGCATCACTAACACGACGTTCAGACTTGCAAACTAGTACAAAACAACCTGGATGCATCCTAGATCCAAACATTGGCACCTACTCGACTATGTCATAGTACGCCAGCGTGTCCTTCAAGACGTCACTATCACCCGGGCCATGCGAGGTGCTGAGTGTTGGACAGATCACAGGCTGGTTCGGTCAGTCCTCAGCCTGCACATAGCCCCTCTGCATCGTAAGCAACCAAAGACTGTCAGAGTGTCATTCAACGTCTGCAAAGCCCAGGTCAAGTCCAACATTTTCAAGATGTGCTTAATGAAAAACTCTCTGGCAATTCACCGCTTGAAGGAACCTGTTCTGAAAAGTGGACACATTTCAAAGATGTCTTCACGCAGACTGCAACAACTCTGCTCGGACTGAAAACCCGAGTGCATCAAGACTGGTTTGATGAAAACCACGGGACCATTTCAGCAGTCCTTCAGGCCAGGAACAAGGCCTATGCAGACTGGCAGAATGACCCGTCATCTGTCTCAAAGAACGACAAGTTTAAACACCTGCAGTCCAAAGTACAGGCGGAACTGCGAGAAATGCAGGACGAGTGGTGGCAGAGAAAGGCTGAGCAGGTGGAATGCTACGTGGACATGCATGCCACCAGAGAGTTCTTCAGTGCCATGAAGTCAATTTATGGTCCTTCTAAGTCAGGCTGCTCCCCCTTGCTGTCATCTGACGGGGCGAGCCGGTTCAAAGACCAGGAAGGACTGAGAAACTGCTGGGCTGAACACTTTTCCAACCTACTCACTAGGCCGTCCACCATTGATCCTGATGTTTTACAGCAGTTCCCTCAGCAGCCAGTCCCGGACGACCTAGTCCTGCCGCCCTCTACTGATGAGATCAAGAGAGCGATCTTGCAGATGACCTCAAATAAAGCAACAGGGCAAGATGGCATTCCTGCTGATATCTACAAAGCATTAGGTCCGAACGCCTTACAGGCATTCCAAGACATCCTGGAAGATATCTGGATCACAGAGGAGATGCCTGACGACTTCCGCGATGCGCTCATTGTTGCTCTCTTCAAAAACAAGGGAAGTAAATCAGACTGCGGAAACTAAAGGGGTATCTCACTGCTGTCCATCACAGGCAAGATTTTTGCCTGCATTCTCCTGAACAGACTTGTCGCTGTCTCGGAAAGGAACCTCCCGGAGGCACAGTGTGGCTTTTGGCCAGAACGGAGTAGAGTAGACATGATATTTGCCGAGAGGCAAGTCCAGGAGATGTTCATCGAGCAGAACAAGCCTCTTTACTCTGTCTTCATTGACCTGACAAAGGTGTATGACACTGTAAACAGGGAGGCTCTCTGGATCATCCAGAGACATTACAGATGCTAGAGGAAATTCATAAAGATGATTCAGCTGCTCCACGATGGAATGACAGGACGGGTCCTTTGCAGTGGTGATATGTCAGCTGCATTTGCCATTTCCAGTGGGGTGAAGCAGGGCTGTGTACTTGCCCCAGTCCTGTTCAATCTGTTCCTCACTTGCATGTTGTCACATGCTGTCCCAGGTCTGAAGGAGGGAGTGTACATCAGGTACCGATTGGACGGCTCCCTCTTTGACCTTTGCCACTTGAACACATGGACAAAGTGCCTCCATACAGTCACTCAAGAAACCCTCTTTGCTGATGACCGTGTTGATGCTGAACAAATTCTCAGACGCTGCTACGCCCTTTGGTCTACCAGCCTGAACAAGACTGAAGTACTTCACCAGGCCATGCCAAACACTACCCCCATAGAACCAAAAATCACTGTTGATGGCACCCAGGTGACAAACGTAAACAGCGTCAAATACTTGGAAAGCATCATCTGGAGTGACGGGTCTTTGGACAAAGAATCGACTCCAGGATCAGCAAGGCCAGCCAGGCTCTGGGGAGGCTGCGTACCAGAGTGCTCAATCAACACAATGTCCGCAAATGAACATCTACAGAGCTGTGGTCATCCCTTCTCTCCTGTACTGATCTGAGACCTGGACTCTGTACCGACGACACATCAGACAACTGGAGAAATTTCACATGCGCGCCCTCCACTCCATCCTCGGCATTCGTTGGCAAGAACATATCTCCAGCCTGGGGGCCTTGGATCATGCGGAGTCCACCAGCATTGAGTCCCTGATCATCAGAGCCCAGATGTGGTGGGTGGGACACGTCATCAGAATGGACGACCACTGTATGCCTCGCTAGGTGCTCTACGGTGAACTGGAGACCGAAGAGACCTCAAGGTCGTCCACGCAAGTGCTACAAAGACTCTGTGAAGGAAACCCTACACTACGGTGACATCCAGCCAAAGGAACTAGAAACTGCGGCTGCTGACAGAACCCGCTGGCGAGCCCTGTGCTATGAAGCCTACACCGGTTTTGAAGACGGGCGCTGCCAAAAACTGATGGAAAACTGTGAGCGGCGTCACAGAACAGCAGCCACAATTATTACAACAGACTTCCAGTGCCCCCATTGTGCTAGACTCTGTGCTTCCAGACTGGGACTGCAGAGCCACCTCCGTGTCCACAGATGAACAGCACAATAGCGTGTCTTCTTCGAGTCTGAAGGACCACCACTACGACTACTCACGTAATGATGGAAACACGGAGCAATTTATTAAATATACCTTGAGTGTACAAAGACATTTTTACCTGAACTTTCAGATTAAACTTTAGCTACCTTCTGCGTAATGACAGCTTGTATTTATATAGACTGTTTTTAATGTCATAAAGCATCCCCTTGAAAATGGTCAAACAGAAATGAACACGGAGAAACGGCAAGGGTTGCAAGCAAGGCAAGAGAAGGGGTTCCACTAGATACTACTGCATTGAAAAGTGGGGGGGGGGATGAGAGATTGAGCAAATGCATTGTAGAATCAGAATCAGGTTTAATATCACCAGCATATGTCGTGAAATTTGATAACTTTGCGACAACAGTACAATGCAACACCTAATAGCGAGAAAAAGAAAATTTTGAATATAGTAGTATATATATGTATGTATGCATATTAAATAATTAAATTAAGTAAGTAGTGCAAAAAATGTAAATAAATAAAGCAGTGAGGTAGTGTTGCTGGGTTCAATGTCCATTCAGAAACCAGATAGCAGAGAGGAAGAAGCTGTTCCTGATTGCTGAGTGTGTCCCTTCAGGCTTCTAGACCTCTTTCCTGATGGTAGGAATGAGATAAGGACATGCTCTGGGTGATGGATGCCATCTTTTTGAGGCACTGATCCTGGAAGATGACCAGGATACAATGGAGGCTAATGCCTATGATGCAGCTGACTAGTTTTACAACTCTCTGCAGTTTTATTTGATCTTGTGCGGTAGCCCCCACATACCAGACATGATCCAGCCAGTTAGAATGCCCTCCATGGTATATCCATATGAAATTTGCAAGTGTTTTTGGTGACATATCAAATCTCCTCAAACTCCAAATAAGGTATAGTCGCTGTCTTGTCTTCTTTATGACTGCATGGATATGTTGGGTCTAGATTATGTCCTCAGAGATCTTGTCACCCAGGAACTTGAAATTGCTCTCTCTCTCCATTACTGATCCCTCTATGAGGATTGGTGTGTGTTCCCTCATGTTACCCTTTCTGAAGTCCACAATCAGTTCTTTGATCTTACTGACGTTGAGTGCAATGTTGTTTCTGTGACACCGCTCAACTAGCTGGTATAGCTCACTCCCATATGCCCACTCATCACCATCTGGAATTCTGCCAACAATGGTTGTTTATTTATAGATGGTATTTGAGCTATGCCTAGCCACACAGTCATGAGTATAGAGAGAGTAGAGCAGCGAGCTAAGCACACATCCCTGAGGCACACAGTGTCAACTGTCAAGTAACAGTCAGATGTAGTTAGTGCGTAACAAACTCTGAAAAACAGATAATTGGTTTCTTGTGATAGCAATTGTATGATGCATGTTAACCAAGATTAAGGACAAATCTCACATTATTCTATAAAACACTACAAGGAAAGTTTTACATCCACATGGAGATGAACAGAACCCAGAAGAAGGCACTTCTGAGAGTGCTGTAGTCCATCAGGAATGGCTGGCTTTACACGCTAAGGTCCCTGGTGTGAAATGCCAGAAGAGTACTGAGTGGCTAAGGGTGATGATGATTAAAAAGCTGATTAGCGCTTCAGAGGGAGATGGGCAGAACTAAATAATGTTGGGGAGATGGAACAAAGCATTGGGGAGAAGATGAGATCCTGCTGACACAGAGTATGCATTTAGTTACGATCTCCTGCTTTCATAATTTTTATTTCATTCCGTTTGTTGCTTCTGCTTTTGTACTTTTCACCCAATCACCTTCCCACCTTCCCACACAATGAACATATCAATCGCTCTGCTGGAAAAAAATAGAGGCTGTATCACCTATGACAGTGACTCACTGTGGTTTTCTTCACAAGTAATAAAAGACATATGATTCAGGAGCTCAGTTGGTGTGGGCGAGCAGCAATGGGTTTTTGGCTGGAGGGAGAAGAGACCTGCTGCTTCCATTCTCTTGTTTATTAAATGTAAAACATATAAAAAGCCTCTTAAATCATGCTCAATTTTACTTTAACACTTCATAGCACTATCCTCATTACATCCTCCTGTGAAATATCGAATAGAATTATTTTGCAGTAATTAAATTAACAGTGAGATTATTCCACCTAAAATCGAAGAGAATGACTGTGAAGCATGAAATCCATCTGCTACCACAACCCACCAGCATCATACAGACATACTGAGAAGTAATAAGTGATGGTTTAGCTCAGTGGTAATACTCTCATATCTGAATCAATTCAATCCCCATTACAGGCATAATCTTGGCTGCTATTTCAATGTAGCACTGAGAATGTTATGCGTGATTATCGGTGCTTGCCGACAAGTTTAATCACCCTTGTCTTAAAGCAATTGAACTTGGAATGATCTTGAGATGAAATCACTAAAAACAGGGCTATTTGGTGGGAGTTGCACACTTTGGAGAATTCTACGACTGTTAAGCTACACTCAGTGACCACCTCATTAGGTACACCTGTACACCTGCTCATTAATGCAAACGTCTACTCAGCCAGTTGCGTGGCAGCAACTCAATGTATAAAAGCACGCGGACATGGTCAAAAGGTTCCGTTGTTTTTCAGATGAAGCACCAGAATGGAGAAGAGATGTGATTTAAGTGACTTTGACCATGAAGTGATTGTTGGTGCCAGACGGGGTGGTTGAATTATTTCAGGAACTGCTGATCTCTTGGGATTTTCATGGACAACAGAGTTTACAGAGAATGGTGTGCAAAACATCCAGCGGGTGGCAGTTCTGTAGGCAAACGTGTCTTGTTAATGAGAGACGTCAGAGGAGAATGGACAGACTGGTTCAAAGCTGACAGGAAAATGACTGTAACTCAAATAAACATGCTTTGTAACAGTGGTGTGCAGAAGGGCATCTCTGAATGCGCAACACGTTGAACCTTGACGTGGATGGGCTACAGCAGCAGAAGACCTTAAACATACACTCAATGGCCACATTATGTACCAGAGGTGCATAATAACGTAGTCATTGAGTGTATTTGCTTGTAGGTCTTGCTAGGTATTGTCATTTATCATTCAATGCTAGTTTACATTGACAGCAAAAGGTTTTCTGCTTTAGAAAAATAATTGAGAAGTCAAGGGGACAACTTGCTTCCAGTAGTGAGTTTTCCAAGCTCTACACTGAACCATGTTGTAGCCATACACTGAACAGTTTCCAATTTGCTGGTGTCACCGTACCACTTGGTGTCACACCAGTCTAAATGTAGAGAAGAGTTGGTGGACTAGAAGAAGCCCTGCCACGAAGCTGCTGACATATTAGTTTTTTTTTCACATAGAGAGTGCTAGCTATGAGGAACACAGTGATAAAGGCAGAACCGCTAGGGGCATTAGATAGATAGATAGATAGATAGATAGATACTTTATTCATCCCCATGGGGAAATTCAACTTTTTTTTCCAATGTCCCATACACTTGCTGTAGCAAAACTAATTACATACAATACTTAACCCAGTAAAAAAAAATATGATATGCATCTAAATCACCGTCTCAAAAAGCATTAATAGCTTTTAAAAAGTTCTTAAGTCCTGGAGGTAGAATTGTAAAGCCTAATGGCATTGGGGAGTATTGACCTCTTCATCCTGTCTGAGGAGCATTGCATCGATAGTAACCTGTCACTGAAACTGCTTCTCTGTCTCTGGATAGTGCTATGTAGAGGATGTTCAGAGTTATCCATAATTGACCGTAGCCTACTCAGCGATGCACCATCAATAACTCACTCTGAGACGTAAGAAGCGAGATATCGGCTTTTATTGACTGGAAGAATGAACAACACTACATCCTGGAGAATGAGGCCAGGCTCAGGCCTCAATCGCCTTTATACAGGGGTCTGTGGGAGGAGCCACAGGAGCAGTCCAGACAGGTATATGTAGTTCACCACAATAGGTACATGGATAGTAGAAAAATGGAGGGCTATGTGGGAAGGAAGAGTTAGTTTGATTTTAGAGTAGATTAAAGGGTTGGCACAATATCGTGGGCCAAAGGGACTGTACTGTGTTACACTATTCCATCTTGTAAGGACAGCCAAGTAAGCCATGCCCAAGGCTCAACAAACGTTGAACCAGAAGTACCTTCACATTCAAATAATGCTAACATTTTTGAAACAATTTAACATTTTCAGTTTTTGAATATTAAACTCTAACACATAAACAATTATAAACATTCAACTGAGTTTATTTAATTAAATTAAACCTGTTTATTATTTGTGCTTTTTGCCCGTTCCGTGTAAGAGCTGGGTAACCACTGCAAGCTTATTCTTTGATTCAAGAACTCCTGAGGAGTCTAACACTCGAGCACAGTTGGCAAAATCTTTACGGAGGGCAGCTAGCAAGTGAAGGATCAACAGGTGGCATATCGGGAAGAAAATTAGTCAGCTTGACAGTCTGTTTTCAAATATTCCATTCAATCTCACAGAGATATCTAGCACAGAAATATAACCCTCAATGTAATGGTTGTGCTGACCATCAAGTTTTCATTTACATTAATCCTATATTATTTTATTTTCCCCATGCTCTCATCAATTCCCCCCCCCCACCCACCGACTCTACCTTTCACTAACTCATTAATGTAATTTTCAGAAGCCAACTAACCTGCCAACCTGCACGTCTGTGGGATGTGGAAGGGAACAGGAACGACCGATGAAATGCACGCAGTCATGGGGAGAGCATGCAGACTTCATCTAGCAAAAGTCAGGAGTAAACCTGTTTTTCCAAAAGTGCTTCTTGTCCATTGAGTTCTGCCTATTGCAAAACATTCAGGTGGTTTACTGAGTGTTTTATTTCATTTAAATACATAATGCGTTACTGAGTTATCTTATACCCTTTTTCACTATTTCCATGAAACTTTGGCCAATTGGGACAGCTGCTTATTTGGGCCAAAATGTACTAGTTTCTATGTGTCCCAATTAACCAGAATCTACTGTGTTTTATAATGTACAGTATGTAACTTCCATTGCTATAATCAATTAAAGTGTGTTCAGGATACTCGCATTCCAACTTTTACATGCTTAGCTGGAGGTGCGGAATGGTCCTGGTAACCGAAGACCCCACTTTAGCTTGGCGAGTCTTTTGGGATGTTGTAGCCTTGTTCTTGTAAGTTGATTTTAATGGTTCAGTAGCAGAGTTGTCGTTGTTCCAGTCACGTGGCACCGTCCCCGAAGAACCAGGGTGGTGAGGGGTGTTAAAGGGCAGCTGGGCAAATAGTAGCAGCAGGGTATGTGCCTGAGCGCAGGCATGTGTGTGTGTGTGCGCGCGTTTCTAGTGCTTGTCCGTGCGTCTCTGTGCCTGTGCGTGTATTTGCATTTCTGTGTGTATGTGTAAGTGTGTTCATGTGTGAGCGTGTGCATTCACGTGTGGCGAGGTTTCTGAGGGTGTGAGTGGCGCTGGCGTGCCTGTTTTGTGGCTGCATATGAGAAGTACAGTTCTGAACCGGGTGGTTATCCATGACGCATGAACGCTTCTCGGGCTTCCAGCCGGGTACAGGTCTCGATTTCAAAATGACGTTTCCGTGACAATACACGCTGCTCCGCATTCACAGCGACACCTGTAAACGCCAGCCGCCCCGAGCCCCGGGTCATCTTTGACCCACGTAACCTGGGATTTGAGCCCTGTGAACGCGGAGCAGCCAATTTTGTACACCGGGACCCCACATCAAGGAGCATGAGGAGGTGAACCCGTTCGGGTTACCCGGAGACAACGGTGGTAGCTGAACATTGCGTACACAATGAGCACAGAATTGACTTCGACGGCACAAAACTGGCTTTTGGGACCTCCTGGTGAAGGAAGCCATTGAAATAAGACGAGCGACTGAGAATTTTTAACAAAGGCGAAGGTCTCGCTCTAAGTAAGAACTGGAATCTGACTTTAAAAATAAGGGACAGTGGAAACCTGATTGGTTGAGGACTAACCAATAAGAAGGGACGGACGACGGGAGTTAAGTATATATACCACCGGACTAGACGTGCCTAGGCATCATCCCATATGAACGTGGCGGAGTTTGTGACGGGAACATCGGTTAAAGTTGACACCGGTTCCCAGCTGGAAGCCCGAAAAGAGTTTATTCGTCATGTATGTCAGGAAAGCACTAGATCAGTGGTTCCCAACCTTTTTTTGGCCATGCCCCACCTAATCACCTCTAAGATCCTGATGCCCCCTGTGGTGATATATAATTCTTATTATTCAAAAAGTGAACTCCTATTCACCTGGAGGAAGCCTAAAAGACCATTAACTTGGTTTAAACAAGCTTCCAAAGAACATGGCATTCATGAAAGAGAAAAATAAAAGAACCAAAGGACTGTTAAAGTTCTGAGGAAGAAATTACTAAGAAATTGTAAAAAAAAAAGAACATTTAGTGATATTAAAATAATAATAATAATAAATAAATAAAACAATGCCGATTCGTTTCTACAGCATACAAAGACAGATACACCGTTTAAAAGAGATGACGCAATGTACACACCTTCACACCACCAAGAACCAAAAGCTACTGCAAAAAGCAGCATTGGCGCGAACTCGTACGAGTTTCTTACGCGTTTGGACTTGTTCATTCGTTCCTTCCTACATCAGTCAATTCATTAATTTAATTATGAAAGCCATTTGATGGTTGTAATGATGGTGATACACTATATATACAGTACATACGCAATTACACATGCACATACACACAAGTATTTTTATGTATGCATACTGTATATACACAAATTAACTCGCACACACACTCATACTCACACAGACTTACTAGAAAAAAATCACTGTTGATAACTCATTCTCGAATTGCCCCTCTTAAAAATCAAATTACCCCCCTGTGGGGCGTACGCCCCACGTTGGGAACCACTGCACTAGATCCTTTGTTGTGAACGACATATCATATCGAGTCACAGCGTGTACTTTCTCTGCTCTTCCCAGATTAGTTGTGATCTCCGCAGTCATTTCCCACCAGACCCAACTCTGCGCTGGAATCCAGCATCCCAGGAGTGAGCAGCACGCCTATTTCACTTCACGCGTGCTGAAGTGTCGGGCACGCTCTCTATATGGCCTCACTTCCAAACACTTCAACAGCGAACAAATTAAATTCTTCTTTAGGAACATCGTGACCTGATGGAAAATATTCGTTGAGAGCTTGCTCCGTGATGTCTTTGGGGCCAGGATGTGTACTGTGTTGATACTGAGGCATTAAGCCAGTTCAGGTGCCTGCTCAGGTACAGTAAGTGTAAATATTGGTCTACCATTACAAGTTCAAGAGCAAGAGAGATTTTTCAGTACACTGACAGATTTATCCTATGCTCAGTCTCATCAGATTTGCTGATAACTTTTCCTCCTTAGGGGCTGGTCTGATGTCAGTCTGTAAAGATTAGCTGCTACCTTTGACCACACAAAGTAATTGTGGAACAAAATGGAAGGCCGCACTGGATGGAAGTCTTACAGGTACCTCCGAGTGTGATCTTTAGTTCTGCTGCTCCTGTATAAACTGATTTTCTTTAAATGATTTCTTGAAGATAATTTATTATCTAAAACAAGTAGCTTTATAACTTCAGTGGTTAAAAATTTTTTAAAAACCAAAGTCAACAAACCACAAAAAGGTCCTTTACTATTTGTAATGAGTTAGGAGGTAGCATAAATAATGGTCAAATATCTGAGATGTTATCTGTTTTTCTTTCTCCATAAAATGACCTCTGACTTGTCCTACTGAGTTTTTCCAGCATTTTCTGTTTATTTAAGGCTGTCATGGTCCGGTCCGTAAAGTCTGCATTCCGGTTCACGGTCTGGTCCGTGGACTCCAGACTCCGGGTCTTCCGGCTGTCCCTTATTTCAGTTGAGCTTGATCATAGGCACCTGATTCTCGTCTTCTGGGGCTGGAAATATAAGTGGCCCTGGGTTTGATTGTAGGTGCTGGTTTGTCTTGTCATTGTCCAATCCTTGCCTCTGTGGGGTAAGTCAGGCTGGCTTTGCTGTTACCCTGCGGTTGGATCTGTCCCTCCCTGTCCTTGCCTCTGTTGGGTAAGCCAGGCCATATTTGCCATTACCCTGAGCTGGACTATTCCCTTCCCTTCCCTTCCCCTTCTTTCTGCAACCCACGCCTGAAGCCTTGCCCGCAACCTTGCCTGTATTGCTGTCAAGTTCAGCTGTCAGAGTGAGACCAGAGCCTTGCCACGCCTACAGAAGGAACTATCTATCGTTGAGCTTGGAACTGTCTCTTTGTGTCCCTGTGTTTGGTGTCCGTGTATGAGTCCTGGCCCTACATCCTGTTCCCAAGGAGGGGTCCCGGCTCTGTGTTCTGTTGTTCCCGCCCTCATGTCCAAGGCTCCGAGGAGGTTCCAGTCCGTGTCCAAGGCTCTGAGGAGGTTCAAGTCCAAGTTGTAGCCCAGGCCCTGAGTCCTAGTCTTGTCCAGGACCAGTGTCCGTGTTCCTGCTTTGCTCATCCTTGACCTAGGCTTTGCGTTCCTGCTCTCCCTCGACCAAGACCAAGTCTGAGCTCCATGTCCTCATCCAGCCCTGTAGTCCCGCATCCTACCCCCCACGCTAGTCCTCGCCTGGGTCCGGAGTCAAGACCCAGGTTCTGGGTCCCTGTCCAGCCTCTGACTTGGAGTCCTTGTCCAGGTTCCTAGTTCCTCATACAAGTCCCACTGTCCTAGTCTAGTCTTGTCCAGGCCCTGTATCCTAGTCTTGTCCAGCGTTGTTTCTCCCCAACTTCGCTTGCTTTCTGACACACCAGATACCACTTCAGTGTCTGTGTCTTGCATTTGGCTCTGCTCTCAATGCTCATCTTATGACAAAGGCATGATAATCAACCCATTCTTCAGCCAGCAATCTGTTGAAATAGTTTTTTAAGAGGCAATGCCTTTTTTTACAACTGGTTGGCATCCATCTGTCTCGAAGGACACAGCCTGGGCAGAAGGTATGAGATGCCCAGTTGTCAAGATCCCCCGCTCGGCCTCACCAGTATAGTCCAAAGGAAAGCTTATGAAGCACCAGCTTGGCTGCAGGAGCTGCTGGAAGGATGTTAAATGACATCCAGCTGCCTCAGGGTCTCTACTCTGGATTTGCTGTCTGGGTTTACTCCCGTAGCCTTCGCTTCTCCCGAGGTTGCCACAAGGCAGTGGGACTATCTACCCATGGCTGGGGATCTGGTTCATGAGCACCTGGACATGTCCACACACTGGTGGGCCTGCGTGCTACGTATGGAGGGGCCAGACCTCCCTCCCATCCTCTTTAGTTCAGCCTGAGTCCAAAAGGAGTTCAGTTTCCGTGTGTTGCCAGTGAGGAGGCACAACATGAGGCTTGCCATTGCAGAGTCTTGCAGGGAGAGACTTATACATTCAGCTCTACTTTTCACAAGACTGCCAGCCTGTGAGAGTGACATACACCACCCTCTACACTACCACACTAGATGCATCACAACAAATGTTTTGTCACCATACAAACATATAATATAGGATCTGGTCAAGCGCAGCTTGTTGTGTATTTAACTTCTAAGTAATACTGGAGTAATATTGCAAATATATTGTTTGATTAAGCATTCGCTGTTTGTTTACATGATTCATTATGGGTTATTCTTAAGAGGTACGTGAATGGCATTTGTCATTACACCACTACATCATAAATATGCACCTCACTAAAAGTTAGAATGAAGAGTAGACACATATTTCTGGCTTTGAGTTTTTCTTTCGATTAGATTTATGTTTTGGAGTGACAAGACATTACGGTGGTGATGAGTAAGATTTAAAACAAACCTAAGACAACAACCTACCTGATGAACTACGGTGAGAATTTCCATCTTAAAAAAAAAGCACAGCATGCGGTTTCTTCGGCAAAAGAGGGAGACAATCAAGTTAATGAAAAAGAAAGCAGATGAAATTCACAGGTTCATAAACTGAATGATAATAATAATGAATTTAAAATTTGAAAAAAAGCAGAAATGGCTAGCTACATCAGAAAGATCAATGCATTTCAACTGCACAACACTCAATTTGAATATATATATTGAATGAATTGAACAGTATTTTGAAGCAACCAAAATAGCCAATACAAAATGAGTAACAGTGTTACTGAGTGTAATTGGTAGAAGAGCATACAGTTTGCTTAGAAGTTTAATTGCTCCAACCAAACCAGCCAAAATGAGCTTTGCTGATATCATGAAAGTAATGCAGAAGCATTTAGAATCAAAACCATAGTTGATTGTAGATGCTTTAGGTTCATTTGCAGAATCAAAAGGAAGGGATGTCCATTTCAGTTTATGTGGCAGAATTGAAGAGATTGCTGAACATTGTCAATTCAGTGATGGGTTTAATGACGCACTGAGGGTTCATTTAATTTGTAGAATCTTACGAGAAAGCATTCACAAATGGTTCTTAACTGAAGCTCAACTCAGATTTAAAAGAGTAGTTGAAATCACTATATCAATGGAAACTGCAGGCAGAGACTGAATCGAATTGTAGTCAGGAGTAAATGTGAGTGTGAACTGTTACGAATGTGCCACAACTCTGAGGGGCCAAAGGGTACAAAGTCGCCCCCTCCTTGTTGAGAATCGCAAGATCGCTGTTAATTCGGGTCTGGGACCCAGGAAATGAGAGAGAATCCTCAAGGTTTGGAATGTGTCCTGGCCTCAGCAAGACAAAGCCATGGATAATGGCCATTGTCTCTTGGAGACGGAATTGTGTATTGAATACTGTACTATTCATTGAAACCCCTCAGGGGATGACCAGAGTGGGCTGGTTGAGGGATTGCATCATCCCAACCTGGTTGACAACTGAGACCCCGTGAGTAAGGATAAAAGAGGGTCTGGGGAACAACCCCTTTAGACGCACCAGGAGAAATGCTAGAAATCCCATGACAGCGTTTAATAGCAACAGCCAGTGGGGGGATCGCATGCGTCCTTTTCCCTTGCCTGGGAATTGGCGGGCTCACCACAGAAGAATGGCTTTAGCTAAAGGAGAGGCCACAAGTGACAGGCCACACCAACGGAACTCTCGAAGGATCAAAATCATAAAAGGAAAAGCTGGCAAGTTTCTAAAAATCTCTCTCTTGACTCCAACCAAAGGCTGCAGCCTGAATGAACTGAGTGACTTTTATATTTCCATCGGACAATACATTATCCCCTAGACATCAATAGAGCTATTTCTTATTGATTATTATTATACCCACGCTTTTAGATTTAGTATTGACGACGTATCTTATCTGTATGGTTGCATTGATATTATTTTTGTGTATTTTTATCAATAAATACTGTTAAAAATAGTACCATCGGACTTCAACGGACCTCTCTATCTTTGCTGGTAAGTGACCCAGTTATGGGGTTCGTAACAAAGTGGGGGCTCATCCGGGATTTGATACAAAATTGGAGGGCCAGTGAATCGGGCTTGTAAGTCCAACTTGGATCTGCTTGTGCGGGTAGCCAGATGGGAAACCAGCAAAGATGGACGTGGATGAATTTAAAGAAAACCCGATTCTGGAGGCACTAGAGGCGGCCACAAAGTCAGAATTGATAAATATTGCGAAAGGACTAAACCTCGCAGAGGTGAGGTTGTCGATGAAAAAGCGGGAGGTGCAGAGGGCCATAACTCAGTATTATATTGTGAAGAATGTGTTTTCTGCTGAGGTATTGGAAAATATCCCTGAAAAGGCACCAGCTAGTGGGACGGCTCAGTTAGAGTTGGAGAAATTAAGGTTGGAACATGAAATTAAGTTAAAACAGCTGGAAGCAGCTGAAAAAGAGCAGGAAAGAGCTGAGAAACAAAGGGAGCATGAAATTCAGTTAAAACAGCTGGAAGCAGCTGAAAAAGAGAAAGAAAGGGCCAAAAAGAAGAAGGAGAGGGCCGAGAAAGAGAGGGAAAGAACTGAGAACCAAAGGGAGGTGGAGAAACAGAAGCAACATGACTTGGACCTGGAGAAGTTAAGGCAAGAGCGAAGAGTTCAAGGGTCAGACCGAGAGGAGCGGTTTAATGTTAGTCGGGAGTTTAGGTTAGTACCTCCGTTCAAGGAGACGGATGCTGATAGTTATTTCTTGCATTTTGAAAAGGTGGCAGTGAGTCAGAAGTGGCCCAAAGAGCAGTGGGTGGCGTTGTTACAAAGTGTGTTAAAAGGGAATGCACAACGGGCATATGCGGCGTTGTCCATGGAGGAGGAGTCGGAGAATTATGAGAAAGTAAAGGAGGCCATTCTTCGGACCTATGAATTGGTACCTGAAGCCTATAGACAAAAGTTCAGAAATTTGAAGAAAGGGTGGAATCAGATGTATACCGAGTTTGCCTATGAGAAGGGTGTGCTCTTGGATCGTTGGTGTGCAGCAGAAATAGTGGGAGAAGATTTTTGGCATCTCAGGGAGTTAATTCTGATTGAGGAATTTAAAGGTTGTGTTTCAGATGATATCCGGATGTATTTGAATGAGAAGCCAAATAAGTCCATCTCCGAATTTGCTAGGTTCGCAGATGAATATGCCCTAACCCACAAGACAAAGTTTTCCTCGAATAAGAGTTCCCAGAAAGACCGTGGGAATGGTAGAGAAAGCCCGCCGGCTGAGGCAGATATCCCGCCGGGAGCTAGTGGTAAAATTGAGGAGGAGAGGCAAGACGGCAGGAGAGGTCCTGGCTTGACCTGTTTTAATTGTGGAAAGGTGGGTTATATTGCATCTAAGTGCCTTGCTCCAAGGAAGGAGACAGGAAAATGGAGAGCAACAGTCCCTATAGGATGTGCTGTGGTGATCAGTAAGTCGACGAGAGAGCCCCAGGTAGAGAGAGTACGAGAAGGGTCTGAGAAATGTATTTCAGCAGGAACCATGTCTGTGAGAGAGGGAGACCCACCAGTTCCAGTGCGGATCTGGAGAGGCACGGGAGCTGAGCTGTCATTGATTAGCAGTAAGGTACTGGATTTTGGTCGCAAGACTGCAGAGGTAGCTTTGAGAGGCATAGGAAAAGGGACAGAAGTGGTGCCCTTGCACAGGATCATTATAAATTGTGAGCTGGTATCTGGACCAGTTAAAATAGGGGTGCGATCAGAATTCCCGAGAACTGACATGGACGTCCTTCTTGGTAACGATTTAGCCGGTGGTAAGGTTTGGTCAGCAATGAAGCTGCCGAGCCCGCCTGTAAGTGTTGAGGTCCCGCCCCTAGGTTCCAAGATCTATCCCACATGCGCGACCACTCGCAGCATGTCGAGAAAGGCAGCTGAGAAAGAGACCAGTTTAAATCCGGCCAGTATCAATTTGGCCGAGACGTTTTTCCTGACCCTGTACCAAGAGGGTTTAGAGGGTGGTAAAACGGAGAATAGGAAAGGGAAAGAGAGTAAGGGAGAGAAGGTAGTCCTGCCCTTAGCCAGGAGGAAATTTATAGAGGCACGAAGTAAAGATGAAAAACAGATAAGGCTATTAAAAAGTCCAGGGTTGGACATGGATGATCTGTCTGGTTTGGCAGAACTGTTTGAAGAAGTTGAAAATTCTAAAGGTGTTCCCGATAATGAAATGAGGGCAGTCCTAGATGAAAAGGATGCCATTACCTTGAAGAAGTCTGCTGGGTTGGCAGATGAGGTTGTTTCAGCCCGTGGGGTTGAGTTTACTCAGGAAGGGAGTTGCCCAGAGAGTAACTGGGAGGATCAGGGGAATTTAGAATTTGAAAAGGGTATGGGTATTGAAAGCCTGGAAGAGGCAGATGTCCCATTTGAGTGTGTTCAAGATGTGGATGCACGTGGTACTGAACCTAGTAATGGAGCTCAGAAAAAGTCTGAGGTATTTGATTCAGTCGAAAAGGAATGCAGTCCTTGTGGGTCAGATGAACTTGGTTCAATGAAGAAAGGATTAACCTTGGTAATAGTGGGAAGTGAGAATTCCCAGTTGTTTGTGCTCGAAGGTGTGTTAAAAGTTAGTGAGGAGATAAAAGGTGGTGAGGTGAATATTATTATTGAAGGAAAAGGGAAAAGTGTAGTTCCTAGATTGAATGAAGAAAATTTAAAGACTGGATTGATGTCAGAAGCAGCCACCAGGCTACAAAGACAATGGCTTGGTAACGCGGTGCCTGCAAATCAATTACAGGTTGAGTTGGAAGGTAAAGGGCCCCACACGCTATTGTTATTCAAGAGTGTGCTGTGAAAAGGCAGAATTTGAAATGCTGTTTGGACCAAGAGTTTAAACTGAAAACTAATAGCCTGAAGGGTCCTGAAGAGAAAACTAGCAACTTGCTTAAAATTAAAGAATTGTGTGGAAATTCGGAAAATGGTCTAAGTTTGGAACACATTGTTGATAAAATAACTCATATGAAAGGAGCATGCGAAAGCCTATTCCACACTGGTGCACAAGCTTAACTGGAAATGGGGCGAGGGTTGACGGGATGCCATTTTAACTAACAGGATCCGGTTTTAAGGAATTTCGACAAAGCATGTGAATAATAAAGACAACCCCATGGAAGATTGACTGTTAAGTTTGAAAGTAACATAAAGATTAGTATTTGCATGAACTTTTGTAGTATACATGTAATCTAAGATCACAACTCTTTAGTTTTTGTTTGCTGAAGAAAAGGAATAAAAAAAATAGGTGGTTATTAAATTGGAGTCTGATGCTACAAGACTTTATTAAGGTACAAGATGTTAAGATATTAAAGGAAGTGACAATGTAATCGTTAACTGTTTAGATGCTGAATGGAATGTATAACTGTATTACTCTGTAGTGAAAAAAAAACTCTTTTGTATTGTGTTAGATTCTAACCTCCTATAAGACTCTGTATTAATTCATTTTTACCGATGGTAAAAATGCTTTGAAGGAAGGGGGTGTTACGAATGTGCCACAACTCTGAGGGGCCGAAGGGTACAAAGTTGCCCCCCTCCTTGTTGAGAATCGCAAGATCGCTGTTAATTCAAGTCTGGGACCCAGGGAATGAGAGAGAATCCTCAAGGTTTGGAATGTGTCCTGGCCTCAGCAAGACAAAGCCACGGATAACGGCCATTGTCTCTTGGAGATGGAATTGTGTATTGAGTACTGTACTATTCATTGACGCCCTTGGGATGACCAGAGTGGGCTGGTTGAGGGATTGCATCATCCCAACCTGATTGACATCTGAGACCCCGTGAGTGAGGATAAAAGAGGGTCTGGGGAACAACCCCTTTAGACGCACCAGGAGAAACGCTAGAAATCCCGTGACAGCGTTTAATAGCGACAGCCGGTGGGGGGCTCGCGTGCGTCCTTTTCCCTTGCCTGGGAATTGGCGGGCTCGCCACGGAAGAACGGCTTTAGCTAAAGGAGAGGCCACAAGTGACAGGCCACACCAACGGAACTCTCGAAGGATCAAAATCATAAAAGGAAAAGCTGACAAGTTTCTAAAAATCTCTCTCTTGACTCCAACCAAAGGCTGCAGCCTGAATGAACTGAGTGACTTTTATATTTCCATCAGACAATACATTATCCCCTGGACAACGTTAGAGCTATTTCTTATTGATTATTATTATACCCACACTTTTAGATTTAGTATTGATGACGTATATTATCTGTATGTTTGCATTGATATTATTTTTGTGTATTTTTACTAATAAATACTGTTAAAAACAGTACCATCAGACTTCAATGGACCTCTCTATCTTTGCTGGTAAGTGACCCAGTTAAGGGGTTCGTAACAGAACAAAATCACACTGTCCAAACAGAAAACTGCCTGGGCAAACAAATTGTGTTACCATTGTGGCAGGGGCTCTCATACACCAGACCAATGCCCATTTCAGGGTGGATCTTGCAGAAAATGTAACCAAGCAGGACACATACAAAGAGCATGATTGCCACACAAATATAAATGGACTGCACAGGAAAGAGAAAAAGATAAAAAGTCAAGATGCAGTTTCAAAAAGAGCACAAATCTGTGTACTGCTGAGGAAAAATCTGATAATAAGAGTGAAACAGGACTGCATAATCTTGTGATTTACAATGGGAAAAATAACATGAGACAAACACTGTGGCTTACACCAGAAGTGTACAGCAAATTAATTTAAATGGATTCTATCACTGGCTTGGATGTTTCAGTCATTCCACAAAATGAGTGTGAATGACATTTCAAATATACTAAACTGAAACCTGCAGATATCCAACTAAGGAGTTATACTGGTGAAAAGATAACTTCTATGGGAATGACATTCATAACAGTGATATACAATAACCAACAAGCCACATTGGGCTAGTATGTGGTAAAAACAGAAGGGCAAACATTGTGGGGTTTTGATTGCCTAAGACAACTACAACTTGATTGGAGATTTATCCTCCATTTACATGCCACATCCCCTGCAACTGAGTCAACTGAAAGCAAATTATGAGAGGTACTGGATGATGGCGTATCAGTGTTCAAGGATGGCATTTGAAAACTCAAACATATCAAGGGTAAAATACTGTTAAATGAATTTATGAAATCTGTCCAATTCCTTACACCATCCACGATAAAGTAGCCAGTGAGCAAGACCACATGGAGGCTGGAGGAATTCTTTCAAAGAATGGGTGAACACATGGGCAATGCCAGTGGTCCCAACAGCCAAGGAGGAATGGTCTATCAGGATCTATGGTGGCTTTAAGGTCACCATAAACCTGATACTGAAAGTAGCTCAATACCCTCTGCCCATGGTAGGGGATATTTTTGCAAAACTTTCTTAAGTGAAAACACATCAGCAAAGTAGATTTAGCTAAGGCTTATCTAAAGATGGAAATGGAAAAAGAGTCCAAAGTGTTTCTCAGCATAAACGCTCACAGAGGGCTTTTTCACCGTAATAGACTTACTTTTGGAGTCACTGCTGCACCTGCATTTTGGCAGAAAGTATGAACCAGGTGCTAAAGGACTACCCGGGCACTTAGTGTTACTGGTAGGGATGACAAGGAACATCTCCAAAACTTCAGCCAGTGTTAAAAAGATTAGTAGATTACGGGCTCAGAGCACAACGCAACAAGTGTGAATTCTTTAAATCAAGCATCACTTACTGTGGGCACTCTGTTGACACACAAGGATTATACAGGTGTGCTGAGAAATTTCAAGCAGTGGTGCTTGCCCCGAGGCTAAAGGACGTGTCACAGTTGAGGTCCTTTTTAGGATTTGTGAATTGCTGTAACAGGTTTCTGCCAAATCTGACCACCCCTTGAACTCATTGCTACAGATCAGGAAGAAATGGCAATGGACAAAGCAATGTGAGGTGGTTTTCCAAAGGACAAAGGAAATGATGATGTCAGACACGGTACTCGCACATTATGTTTGACTTTGTCCAGTGAAGCTTGCCTGTGATGCCTCCCTTTAGGTGCAGTCATGTCACATGTTGTGAGCGATGGAAGTGAACGTCTCATAGTCTTTGAGCAACGTTCTGTTACTGCTGCAGAGAAAAATTACGCACAGATTGGCAGAGAGGGCTTGAGTCTGGTTTGGAGTGCAAAACGTTTCAACCAGTACTTGTTTGGGAGGGGATTTACCCCCATTACTGATCATCAACCACTAGTGTTCATTTTCAATCCAGTGAAGGGTGGTCCACCAATAGAGGCTGCACAAATGCAGAGGGGCTCTATTTCTTGAAGTACACAATTACAAGATCGAATTCCAGAGGATGACTAATGATGGAAATGCTTATAGATTCTCCTGCTTACTCTTGGAAAAGGAAATACATGAAAATTTATAGAAGAGGATACTCCTCCTAACGTTTTTTCCCTAATGCAAACTGAACATCTTATTATGGCAGAGATGACTCAAAGGCGAAACAGAAAAGGCTCCACACAGTCTCAGGTCTACATGGTAACCTAATATGGAATGTGCAGCAGAAATTCCAGTTCCCCCAATTTACCAGGACCAGGATAAAGTTGCTGTTGACAGCGATTGCTTTATATGGGGATTGCGAATAGTTGTACCATCCAAGCCGAGAGCTGAAGTGAGCTACGTGCTGGTCATCTAGACGTGGTCAAAATGAAAGCGATAGCTCAAAGATTTATCTGGTGGCCTGGGATAGATCAATAGATTGAGCAGGTTGCCATGCACTGCTCGGGATGCCAGCAGGTCCAGATGATGCCAAGAGCAGCGCCTCTCCATCCTTGAAAATAGCCTGCATTCCCCTGGCAGAGGGTTCACGTATATTTTGCCAGACTATTCATTGGCACAAGTTTCTTGGTAGTAGTGGATTCAGCTGCAATGTAGCCAAAGGCGTTACCAATAGCCTCCACTACAGGCTTGTACGTGGTTGATGAGCTAGAAAGCCTCTTCTCAAGGACTGGTGTTCCAGAACACTTAGTCAGTGGCATTGGACCACAGTTCGTCGTGGAAAAGTTTCAGTCATTCCTGAAAATGAATGGATTTAGATATATTACATCCGCACGGTACCACTCAGCTACAAATGGCTTAGCAGAAAAAGTTTATCCAGAGTCTAAAGAAGGCACCGTGAGCATTATCAGCAAAACACACCACACTAACACTGAATCAGAAGTTTGCCAACTTTCTCCTTGCATATCCCCATGCAACACGCTCCACACCAACAACTCAACAACTGTGCTGTTCTTGGTCACTATGTCATAAGTGCATGCCTCACTAAAAGTAAGGAAAAAGAGTAGATATGTATTCCCGGCTCTGTGATCTCCTTTCAATTAGTTTTTATGTTTCAGATGAACAGAACTGGATTGATTTTAAGTTTTTTTAAATTTCTTAATGTATCTACTGGAGAAGAGTAATCATAATATGATAGTATTTTACATTTACCGGTAGTTTAAATGTCATAAATTGATGTCTGAAATTAGTTTTAAGATGACTTTTCAAGGAAATGGCATGCATATGAGGGCTAATTGTGCGAATGTAGATGGGGATTTATATTAAAAGGTATTCAAATGTAGGTAAGTAGTGGAAAACACTTCAAAAGTATTACAGCAACTCTCAACTAAATCACAATCTACTGAGAAATAAAAATTCCACAGGAATTATTCTTCCAATCCTGAATCAAGAAGTTAAGAATGAAAGGGAACATTTTTAAAGTTAGTAGAATAGCAGCTGACCTGAGAATTGAGAGAATAGTATAAACCAGCAAGAAGTGATTAAAATTGACAAAGGTGGACAAAATAAAATATGAAATTAGTGAATCATTTGAACAGCATCAAAAGTGTGAAAAGGGAAAGATCTGTGAGAGTAAATGCTAATCTCCACAAAATCAGAGAGAGGACTTCTAAGGGAGAATATATTAATGACAATCACATGAAACTAAAACTTTGCATTAGTCTTCAAAACTAAAGACATTAAAGCAACTCCCCACACCAGGACGTAATAGTTAGCAATAGGAAAGCCTGGAGTGAGGCTTATAGGAATGGTTGTGAGCCAGAAACAGCCAGCAAGCTACACAGCAAAGCACCCCATGATCTACTGTATCTATTCCCTCCATCTGATGCTCAGAACACAATCTGACTATTCTGAGCAGCCTGTGACTTCTCCACACTCATTACATATCCTGTCACTACCCCAACTACTTCCAGCCCCAAGCCTCCACCTCCTGACATGTTCCGTTCAAAGGACTTCCTTTCTTGGAGAAAGCCATTCTGTCAAACTGGATGCCAACGGATGGAATTGTTGAGGAACACTTACAGACTGCAAGAAAATTATAAAGGCAGTATCAAAATATATATCCCTGTTCCCAGTTTGGAACTCCGTTCTCCTTTGCATGGTCTAAGTATACAGTTCTGTTAATACTTGGGCATTCGGCTTTGTATGTGAGTCTCAACGAAATCAAGACCCTCCTTTATCTATTGATATACTTTCTGTTGCAAAAGAATGATGGCAAGCATGAACCAACAAGAAAGCCATTCTTTCTTATAGTGTTGCCATCTGACCATTCCCAGTCACCTTCAACCACTCCTCCCACATGCCTACCAATAATTCTCTAATCTTTACATACTAAAGCAAGAGCTTGATTTAAGGTCACAAGACATTCAAAGGTGTTTCACATAATCTTGAGTGAATCAAGTTTGCAACAGTGCCCAGTACTGGAATGGGTCACCACTGATGGTTTAAAGCAGCTGCTTGTTATTGTCATCAGCTTGGCTAAGACCTCTGTAAACAATCAGTTTTCGGATGATGTTTGAACATAGATTCTTCCACAGTCAGTTTTAATGTGGGAGATAGTTTTCCTTCATTCTTTCACCTGTTAGCTTTCCATCTTGTCCACCCTAAACCCCACCTTTCCTACTCGACTGCAGCACCATCTACACTCCTCACAAAAATAGCTTGAATGGCTTAACTCCTTTGCTGAGGGCGGGCAATTCTGTCGGACAAGGCTACCTTTTAGTAGCTCAAAGATGTCCCATGCAAAACTAATCAGTGCTCACTGACTTTGAGACCATCACTAGCAGACCAAACCCAATTTCACCTCCCTCATTGCAATCCCAGATTGCTAACCTTGGCCTTTTCAGCCCCATCTTATCTAATAACAGTACCTCCTTAACTCAAAGGCACAGGAGCCAGGTAATGTATTTGGTATCTAATTGGTTTGAAAAATCAATATCTTTGTTATGGTTGGAATCTAACAATGAACGGAAGTTCTAATTAATATTAGCTTATATCATAATGAAGGTACGTCAATGTTTCAACCTTTTGTTGATGTTCCAAGGCACTTTACAGGGTCCTTTATCAAACTTAATTCTAAACTGAGCCAATTAAGAAGAACCTATTGGAAGCTTCCAAACACATTGTGGAAGCGTTAAGGGGAATCATAAAGCTGAGAGGGAGAATAAAAATTAATTTTAAAAAGGGAGCTTGAAAGCTCATAGCAATGGGAATTCCTGAGATTAACTACCTAACAGTGGTAGGGTGGTTATCGTAGAGAGCTGGAAGAGATGATTGTACAGTGAGAGGAAATGAAAGCATTAGACAGGAGGCAGGGACATGAATGGGATTATAAACAGGAATGAGAATTTTAAAAGCAAGAAGTTGCTGAGAGTTGTGCTTTGTTTGTGTTATCTGTAGAATTTATTCATTATAAAGTTCTGCTCACCTTAATTGTTCAAAGTCCCCGTTGACAGTCAGTTGGGAATGAGAGACTTATCCCAATGCATTCATCCAACAATAAATATGGTTTTGCAAAAGGGAAGTCAGCAGCTGACAGAGAATGACACAGATAGCACAAAAAAAATCAAACCATCTGTATCAGCCTGCCTTGGCTTCAGTAGCTGGATGCATTTTACTTCACATTTCCAACACAAACAGCTATTAAATCCTAAAAGAGAAGCAACAGATAACTTCACTCACAGGAACAGCCATTAGGCACTTGACAACCTTCCAGTACTGAGCTCAGTTCTGAGTTCAATCACTTTTGACAGTGACTACTGCTCCAATTTCCTTAACCAGCAGATGTTGACAATAGACTCATTGGGAGTTTTAACAGTATCTCCATTTATGTGTCTCAATTATACCCTTTTATTACCTCATAACATCTCTCTACAAGCCCATCTCGGAAATTCCCTATAATTCTCAGATATAGTGCAAAATCTGTATTGGAGGTGACAGAGAAATGCACTGACAGTCAGATGTTGTCATTTTTCCAAGGTAGGCGGCATTTTAAATAAACTTTGATTATCTGACTAATGGCATTAACCATATATAACATATAACAATCACAGCACGGAAACAGGCCATTCCGGCCCTCCTAGTCCGTGCCAAACTCTTAATCTCACCTAGTCCCACCTACCCGCACTCAGCCCATAACCCTCCACTCCTTTCCTATCCATATACCTATCCAATTTTACCTTAAATGACACAACTGATCTGGCCTCTACTACTTCTACAGGAAGCTCATTCCACACAGCTATCACTCTCTGAGTAAAGAAATACCCCCTCGTGTTTCCCTTAAACTTTTGCCCCCTAACTCTCAAATCATGTCCTCTCGTTTGAATCTCCCCTACTCTCAATGGAAACAGCCTATTCACGTCAACTCTATCTATCCCTCTCAACATTTTAAATACCTCGATCAAATCCCCCCTCAACCTTCTACGCTCCAATGAATAGAGACCTAACTTGTTCAACCTTTCTCTGTAACTTAAGTGCTGAAACCCTGGTAACATCCTAGTAAATCGTCTCTGCACTCTCTCTAATTTATTGATATCTTTCCTATAATTCGGTGACCAGAACTGTACACAATATTCCAAATTTGGCCTTACCAATGCCTTGTACAATTTTAACATTACATCCCAACTTCTGTACTCAATGCTCTGATTTATAAAGGCCAGCGTTCCAAAAGCCTTCTTCACCACCCTATCTACATGAGACTCCACCTTCAGGGAACTATGCACTGTTATTCCTAGATCTCTCTGTTCCACTGCATTCCTCAATGCCCTACCATTTACCCTGTATGTTCTATTTGGATTATTCCTGCCAAAATGTAGAACCTCACACTTCTCAGCATTAAACTCCATCTGCCAACGTTCAGCCCATTCTTCTAACCGGCATAAATCTCCCTGCAAGCTTTGAAAACCCACCTCATTATCCACAACACCTCCTACCTTAGTATCATCAGCATACTTACTAATCCAATTTACCACCCCATCATCCAGATCATTTATGTATATTACAAACAACATTGGGCCCAAAACAGATCCCTGAGGCACCCCGCTAGTCACCGGCCTCCATCCCGATAAACAATTATCCACCACTACTCTCTGGCATCTCCCATCTAGCCACTGTTGAATCCATTTTATTACTCCAGCATTAATACCTAACGACTGAACCTTCTTAACTAACCTTCCATGTGGAACTTTGTCAAAGGCCTTGCTGAAGTCCATATAGACTACATCCACTGCCTTACCCTCGTCAACATTCCTCGTAACTACTTCAAAAAATTCAATAAGGTTTGTCAAACATGACCTTCCACGCACAAATCCATGCTGGCTACTCCTAATCAGATCCTGTCTATCCAGATAATTATAAATACTATCTCTAAGAATACTTTCCATTAATTTACCCACCACTGATGTCAAACTGACAGGTCTATAATTGCCAGGCTTACTTCTAGAACCCTTTTTAAACAATGGAACCACATGAGCAATACGCCAATCCTCCGGCACAATCCCTGTTTCTAATGACATCTGAAAGATCTCCGTCAGAGCTCCTACTATCTCTACACAAACTTCCCTCAAGGTCCTGGGGAATATCCGGTCAGGACCCGGAGATTTATCCACTTTTAAATTTCTTAAAAGCGCCAGTACTTCCACCTCTTTAATTGTCATAGGTTCCATAACTTCCTTACTTGTTTCCCACACCTTACACCATTCGATATCCTTCTCCTTAGTGAATACCGAAGAGAAGAAATCGTTCAAAATCCCTCCCATCTCCCTCGGCTCCACACATAGCTGACCACCCTGATTCTCTAAGGGACCAATTTTATCCCTCACTATCCTCTTGCTTTTAATATAACTGTAGAAGCCTTTCGGATTTACTTCCACCTTATTTGCCAAACCAAACTCGTAACTTCTTTTAGCTTTTCTAATCTCTTTCTTAAGTTTCCTTTTACATTCTTTATATTCCTCGAGCAATTCCTTTACTCCATGCTGCCTATATCTATTGTAGACATCCCTCTTTTTTCGAACCAAGTTTCTAATATCCCTTGAAAACCATGGCGCTTTCAAACCTTTAACCTTTCCTTTCAACCGAACAGGAACATAAAGATTCTGTACCCTCATAATTTCACCCTTAAATGACCTCCATTTCTCTATTACATCCTTCCCATAAAACAACTTGACCCATTCCACTCTCTCTAAATCCCTGCGCATCTCCTCAAAGTTAGCCTTTCTCCAATCAAAAATCTCAACTCTAGGTCCAGTCCTGTCCTTCTCCATAATTATATTGAAGCTAATGCTATTGTGATCACTGGACCCGAAGTGCTCCCCAACACATACATCTGTCAGCTGACCTATCGCATTCCCTAACAGGAGATCCAACACTGCCCCATCTCTAGTCGGTACTTCTATGTATTGTTGCAAAAAGCTATCCTGCACACATTTCACAAACTCTAAACCATCCAGCCCTTTTACAGAATGAGCTTCCCAATCTATGTGTGGAAAATTAAAATCTCCCACAATCACCACCTTGTGTTTACTACAAATATCTGCTATCTCCTTACACATTTGCTCTTCCAACTCACGCTCCCCATTAGGTGGCCTATAATACACTCCTATCAGTGTTACTACACCTTTCCCATTCCTCAATTCCACCCAAATAGCCTCCCTAGAGGAGCTCTGTAATCTATCCTTCCAAAGCACCGCCATAAGATTTTCTCGGACAAGCAATGCAACACCTCCTCCTCTGGCCCCTCCTACTCTATCACACCTGAAGCAACTAAATCCAGGAATATTTAGTTGCCAATCACACCCTTCCTGCAACCATGTTTCACTAATAGCTACAACATCATAATTCCAGGTATCAATCCACACTTTAAGCTCATCCACCTTTCTTACAATGCTCCTAGCATTAAAATAGATACATTTAAGATACTCTCCACCTCCTCCTCTCTTTTCATCCCTAGCAATGCATTCAAATCTATTATCCTTTTCTTTCTTCTCCCCTACAACTTCGGGCTGAGCGCATCCCTCCTCCATCACCTGCCTGTCCTCCCTCACACACGGTCTACTTACTTGCTCTACTGGTGAACTAACCTCCTCTCCCATAGTTTCCTCAAATTGATTTCCGCCCCCCCATCTTACTAGTTTAAAGTCTGCCCCGTAGCCCTAGCAAACCTCCCCGCTAGGATATTGGTCCCCCCAGGATTCAAGTGTAACCCGTCCTTCTTGAACAGGTCACGCCTGCCCCAGAAGAGGTCCCAATGATCCAGAAACTTGAATCCCTGCCCCCTGCTCCAATCCCTCAACCACGCATTCATCCTCCACCTAATTCCATTCCTACTCTCACTGTCGCGTGGTACAGGCAGTAATCCCGAGATTACTACCTTTGCGGTCCTTCTTCTTAACTGCCTTCCTAACTCCCTATACTCTCGTTTCAGGACCTCTTCCCCTTTCCTACCTATGTCATTGGTACCTACATGTACCACGACCTCTGGTACATGACCTCTGGTACATTGTACCACGTGGTACCATTGTACCACGACCTCTGGTACATTGTATTTAAAGGTTTGACGATTATTTTAATTTGAATCACGAAAGTTGTCTGAAGTGCCTTAAGGAAGGAAAATGGATTACCTTCGTATTAAGATAAAACACTTTTGCCGTTGCTTTCATGATTGGTTGAGAATGTAAAGGGTCAGATTTAAAAGTGCACGTGTTAATTGAAATGTGGATAGATACATCTGAGGTCAAGTGATAGCATGCTTGCCCATGAGTCACAGGTTAGGTATTAAGTCACACTCTAGGGATTTGTAAGTGGCTTCTAGGCTGATACAACACCACAGTGATGGAGAACTTCACCATTGTGTGGAACCATTATGAATAATCCCAATCCACTATTTCATGAAAAACCAGATAACCACACCTGATGCTTATCAGTCAGAATCACTAAAAGGAATGATCCCATCTTTATTACATGGAACCTAGATTGGTTTGTCAAAGTCACTTCTATGTGCCTTACTTTAAGAAGTCACTGTGCTGCAAACGTATTTTAATTTTCGCTTTGCAAGTGCACATTTGTTCCTTTCCTTTCTGGAGAGTTAACACGGACAAATAGAGCTATTCCAACCTGTGATGGATATAAACTTAAACCAAGCTGTACAAAACCAGTTTGTTCATGGTTTGAATATAAAGACAGCAAATGAGATGAAAGAAGACAAGTAGATTTGGTTTGGATATGGGAACAAGAAGCTTAAGAGCAATTTCTATTCTAAAAAGAAACTGACATTTCCAGAGACAAATCCCTCTATATCTGTTTACCTCTGGTACTCAATCTTTACCATGTTCTATTGTGAAAATTATAAGCCCTCTGGTTACCGCATCTGCTGCTTCTGTTCCATTGCACCAGAATTCGAGAGTTTGAGAGTGAGATTGCCACTTGCATCTGATCTGATGAAGAGTCTTCGACCGGAGAAATTCATTCTGTTTCTCTTTCCACAGAGAGCACCTGATCTGCTGAATGTTCCCAGCATTTTAATTCCTGTTCTTATCATTTGCCAATGTATCTGAAGATTTTAATTATGGTGTAAATCCGGAGTCACCAACCTCAACAAAAAGTGATTTGGAAAGGAAGTAAGGATATCATAGACCATTGTGCATGCCCTTAGTATGGCCTTGGAGAACAGCTCCTTGTGCTGGAGGAAGTGTGGATAAGATTCACTAGCGGTGTTGACTGGAATAGAGAATGTTAATTGTAAAGAGCGATAGAGCAGACTATGCTTGTTTTTCCTGATGGGAAGGACGCTGAGGAGTGACCTGTTGATGTATGTAAATTATAAGAGGTTGAATTCAAGAGCTGTGAGGTAGTGTTACAGCTATATAAGACCTTCGTTAGACCCCACAGTGTACTATATTCAGTTCTGGTCAGCTCACTACAGGAAGGATGGGGATACTATAGAGAGAGTACAGAGGAGATTTATAAGGACGTTGTCTGGATTGGAGAGCATGCCTTTGATAGTAGGTTGAGTGAACTTGACCTTTTCTCCATGGAGTGATGGATGATGACAGATGACCTGATAGAGGTGTATAAGATAATAAGAGGCATTGATAATGTGGAATGCCAGATGCTTTTCACAGGGCTGAAATGGTTAACACAAGGGATCATAGTTTTAAGGTGCTTGGAAATAGGTACTAAAGGGATGTCAGGGGTAAGTTTTTCATACAAAGAGTGGTGGGTGTGTTGAAAGCACTGCTGGCAGCAGTGGTGTTAGCGGATACAATAGGGTCTTTTAAGAGACTTACATGGAGCTTAGAAAAATAGAGGGCTATGCAGTAAGGAAATTCTAGGCAGTTTCTAGAGTAGGTTACATGGTCAGCACAGCATTGTGGGCCGAAGGGCCTGTACTGTGCTGTAGATTTCTATGTTTCTAAGAGATATAGATAGGGTAAATATTCAGAATCCTTTTCTCATGTTGAGGGTATAAAGAGCAAGAGAACTTTGGCTTAAGGTGAGAGGAAGGTGTTTTAAAGGGGAAAAGAGGAGATTTTTTACATAGAGATTGGTGGAGGAGATGGCAGAAACAAGTACAATTGCTGCTTTTAAGAGACATTTAGGCAGACACAAACTGGCACAACAAACAAGGCAGGGACCTAATGGTGCCAAATGGGATTTTCATAAATGGGCAAAGAGAAGGGTGTGTATGTGGCATGCCAAAGGGTCTGTGCTGTATGACTCTATAGCCTCTGACCTACAGGACAGTAAACCACTAGCTCTGAGCGGTAAGCCACTATACACAAGAGGTCAAGAGAAAATACTCCAAGTAAAGCCACAGAGAAATTCAGTCTTTCTGTCTCTGAATGAAGGCAAAGAAAGATTGTGTTTGCAATGACTGCATTCTCAAAGCAGGTCAAAGAGTAACTTGGACTTTGTAATAACTAAAATGTCAAAATCCTTGTACAAAGCTTAGAAAAACTATCAAGGACAAGATGGATAAATATAACCATGGCATCAAGCAATACATACAAAATGTTCAAGAAACATATTGTAGGTTCCAAGTACAAAGTTCAAAGTAAATTTGTTATCACAGCACGTATACTGTATGTCACCATTTACAACCCTGAGATTCACTCTCCTGCAGGAATGACAGACAGACATTCTTTATTGATCCTGAGGGAGATTGGGTTTTGTTACAGTCGCACCGACCAAGAATAGTGTAGAAATATAGCAATATAAAACTATAAATAATTAAATAATAATAGGTAAATTATTCAAAGTAATGTTCCGTAAATTCAAGAACCATAATGGAATCAATGAAAGACTACACCCAGCAGGGCACACAAACAACCAATGTGCAAAAGACAACAAACTGTACAAATGCAAATGAGAAAAAAAATTATAATTGTCAAATAAATAGGCAATAAATATCAAGAACTTGAGATGAAGTGGGTCGATAGCTTGTGGGAACATTTTAGAGATGGGGCAAGTGAAGCTGAGTGTAGTTATCCCCACTTGTCCTGATGGGTAGGGGGTAATAACTGTTTCTGAACCTTGTGGTGTGGGTCCTGAGGCTCCTGTTCCTTTATCCTGGTGGCGGCAGTGATGTTGCTTCCCTTGACGATGCTTCATGTAGATATGCTCAATGGAGGGGAGGGCTTTACCCATGATGGACTGAGCCATCTCCAATACTTTTTGTTGGATTTTCCATTCAAGGGCAATGGTGTTTCCATAACAGGTTCTGATGTAACCAGTCAATATACTCTTCACTACACATCTATAGAAGTCAGTCAGCATTTGGAACGGAAGGACAGAGGTGTTTTCTGGATAGAACTTCAAAATGAAAATTGAACCTATCTATTTTTGTCTCCCATCAATAAAACAACCTAACTTTTATCTTAGATTTCTAGAACCTTGATATTCATGCAGCATTAACCCACAAGTCAGCTAGGAGTTAAAGAAGCAGGAAGTTCAACACCAATAGGTTCAGGAATAGCACTTTTCCAGCTACCTTCCACAAATGTCAGATTGTTGAACTGACCTGCACATCCCAATCCTTCCCCAGCAATGGAATACTACGTTCACATTGGCATCCACCAAGATTTCACCACCAGCTATGTGCTGCGAGCAATTTACAGTAGCCAAGTAACCTGACAACGGGCATGTTGTTGGTTTGTCAGAAGACTCTAGTATGGGGGGGTGGTGTGGCTATTGCACTGGATCAAAAAAAGTTGCAGACATTTGTGAGCTCAATCAGCTCCATTGTGGGCACTGGCCTCCATAGCTTGCAGAACAATTTCAAGGAGCAATCCCTCAAAAAGTTGGCATCTATCATTAAGAACCCTCATCACCCAAGGCATGCCCTCTTCTCATTGCTACCATCAGGAAAGAGGTACAAGAGCCTAAAGGCAAACACTGAATGACTCGGGAACAGCTTCTTTCCCTCTGCTATCAGATTTCTGAATGGAAATTGAACCCAAGAACACACCTCACTACTTTTGTACTACTTATTTAATTTAATAATTTATTGCATACATATATATTTATTGTAATTCACAGTTGTTATTATTATGTATTCCAATGTACTACTGTCACATAACAACAGATTTCGTTACATATGCTGGCGATATTAAACCTGATTCTGAAACCCATGCAGTCACAGTGAAAACATGCAAAGCTCCGTAACGCCAGCCTCAGAGGTCAGGACTGAACTAGCGGCACTCAGCTGTGAGGCAGCAGCTTTGCTAGTTGCACCACTGAGCTTTTTGAAAATCTTTGCTCTCCTGACATTGCTTTTAAGAGTTATTATAAATATACTGTCCTCTGTTTACCTTTATATCGTCATGTTTTGAATTTTATTCACTCATTGTTGGAACAGAGTTTCATTTGCATTTTACATCTGTGATCACAGGTCATTGAATCACACGTCAAATTCTAAACACCCCCCTAACCTCTTCTTTTCTTTACTATTTATCTTATAGTTGCAGAGTCATAGAGTCATACAGTGTGGAATTCAATGCTTCAGACCAACGGGTCCTTGATGACCAAGATGCCCCTTGAAACTGATCCCATTTGCCCACATTTAGCCCATACACTTCCTATCCATCGACCTACACAAACGTCTTTTAAAAATCAATATGTTATGTTACATCTTGTGTTACATGTCATCACATCAAACAAACTAGTGATTCCTTTTCTGGGAAAACCGGTACAGTAATTGTTCTGCTTTGGTGGAAGGTAACACAGACTTCCACTGCTGGTACCTTCATTGTTGGATTCTGGGGTGTGTGTGTGTGTGTGTGTGTGTGTGTGTGTGTGTGTGTGTGTGTGTGTGTGTGTGTGTGTGTGTGTGTGTGTGTGTGTGTGTGTGTGTGTGTGTGTGTGTGTGTGTGTGTGAAAGAGAGAGACTGGATTGCTGTGATTAGTTTGTAGGTGTAGCTGTGGGTGTTGTGGCTGTCACCCTTAACTTAGCCAGACATGTGAGTTCATCAAATCTATCCCAGCACTGGCATAGGCAAGCTGGTCTCCTTCGCCGCCAGAGCTTTCAATTCAATCCTTTCCAAATTGTGCATATAGGGTACAACGTAACTGCTACCTGTTAGTGTGAAGTCACCTTTCCTTCTGACACCTCTACTCTTGCCCTCTGTGGTTTTGACCCCATACATTCACGCCCTGTTCAGTTCACACCGAATTGTTGGGAAATAAGTTATCCACTGATCACTGATAATTGTACCCAGCACATCACCATGGACCAAAGTGGACTGCCAACTCTTCCTGTTATAAAAACAGAATCTCAGACTGTAGCTTCACATATGCTCAAAGTCTTCCAGTCAAGATGGCGCCTGCGTACAACTCTCCTTGGGTCAACATCTTCTGGATAGATCATGAAATCATCTTTTTCGCTTCTTTTATGTCTTTTATGTTTGTTTCTCATCTTGAACATGCGTCTGGAACTGTTGGAGTCTGTGTTTTGCTGTTTGAGAATCGTTTGGGTGCTTCAGCACTCTGCATGCTCTGAAAGAGTTCTAGGAAGCAGAAGTAACGTGCGCACACCTCGTGTCGAGAAGGCCCACGAGCTGATGTTTGACCCCATTTCACGGACTTCATTGTTCGTCAATTATAGCAACGAGGGAGAGTGAAACATCAAAGTGGAGATCGTTTGGGTGTTCCAGCGCTCTGCAGACTCCAAGAGCATTCTAAGAGGCGGAACCAGAGCGTGCGAACCTCCTCGCATACAATGGTGTTTGGCTCCATATCACCGATTAAAGTTCCCATTGTTCACTAATTAAAGCAATGAGGCAGATAGCAGCATTGAAGCAAGTGCAGAGGAGTTTGCGCCCGTTTTTTGCCTTTTGATTGGTTGCTCTGTACCGGAAAGGGGAGAGCCTGCCACTGCAGGTGGAGAGTACTGCCCAGGGCTTTTCTGTGATTTGGATGTAGACATTGGACTATAAACTTTTCTTATTCCTATTCTTTTTATATTCTATGCTTTTTCACCCGAGCTTTGCATTTTTTTTGTACAGGGAGGGGGATTTGGGGGTCGATGTGGCTGATCTGTTTTGTTCATTTTTTAAAAAATCTGGCAGTTATGTAATAACGCTGCAAGGTAAGCCTTAAAACAAAGAACTGATCATTCAGAATCTGACCAAGGCACCTGCATTGAGGTGAACTGTGAAGCAGAAATGGGTGGGGTGGGGTGGGGGTGGGGTTGAGAGACATTAGGAATCCAGATATTTATATTGAAAAGTCTGCTTAATTTATTAAAGCTCTGGAGGAACTTGTGATTAGTGAAGTTATCAACTAATGCCAATCAGCTAATAGTAATTACATTGCACTTCAAGGATTAGCAATGAGAGTGCCTGAAGTAATGAAATGGAAGTCTGTAATGAGTCACATGCTAACAGTCGCAGTAAGAATTCCACACACATTTGCATTACAATTAAAAAAACATTATTGATTTATTACCCACCACTGTTTTTATTATAACTCTGAAGTTAGGAAACTAATATTGTAAGTAATCCAGACAGAACTAACTACATTAATGATACTAATGCTTGTATCTGAAGTAAGGTATCACAAAGGCTTTCTGACTCTCTTTACTGAATTGTTCTTTGACAGAATAAGTATTACGGTAAAAGGTAGCCTTTTCTTCTTGTGCAGGGTTTCAGTCATTTTTATCTCTAGGACTCTGGACAATTCAGAATTAGTGCTTTAGGGAGCCTTTCAAATCAACTTCTGTCACTCTCTCATCGCTGTACAACACTCAGATCGGCTGAAAGTTTAATCAAGGTTGGATCTCTGTATCTTTCACCGGCTTTGAGAAACTTTCCATCAGGCTGCAAGATGCCAGGGTTATAAAATGACAAACTTTTACTCAGTTGGGATTCCTATCACTGAGAGTAAAACATCGGGACCTGCAAAATTATTGGAAAGGCTGTGCTGTTTGACTATTGAGTTCGATTTGACAAAGAAAGTCTTCATATTTTCTTGCAGAAGTCTGAATAGATGCCCTCTTGTAAGCTGACTTTGTCTGTTTAACACTAGTTTCTATAAGTATCTTAGAATTGAAGCAATTTACCATTTAAGTTCTGCAAAAGGACTGGTATCATCTGTTTAGTAATGTGATTCAATAACAAGTTTGCAATAAAAATATTACGTGGAATGCAATTTGCTGTTTTTCAAGGATTAAATATCTTTGGTTACAGCAGGGGTTGGTAGCTCACTTGTAGAGTTGCCTGTTGCCTCAGATATAAAGGAAAAGCAGACTGTAGATGGTGGAATTTGGAGCAGCAAACAATCTGCTGGAGGAACTTAGTGGGTCAAACAGCATCTGTGGGTGGATAGGGATTAATGCAGGGTTTTGACCCAAAATAGTGGCAAATTCCTTTCCCCTCACTGGGGGTTCCTGGGTTCTTCCAAAAGATTGTTAGTTGTCTCAATTATTGCCATGCATTCTGATGCACCATCAATAACTCCCGGAGACGTGAGTTAAGGTAGGCTTTTATTGGCTGGAAGAAAGCACAAGCAGCAAGCGACCACCACACAACATCCTGGAGACTGAGGAAGGAGCAGTGTCTCCAATCGCCTTTACACCGGGGTCTGTGGGAGGAGCCACAGGAGCTGTCAGCAGGGGTCAGTGGGAGGAGCCACAGGAGCAGTCAGCAGGGGTCTGTGGGAGGAGCCACAGGAGCTGTCAGCGGGGGTCTGTGGGAGGAGCCACAGGAGCTGTCAGCGGGGGTCTGTGGGAGGAGCCACAGGAGCTGTCAGCAGGGGGTCTGTGGGAGGAGCCACAGGAGCTGTCAGCAGGGGTCTGTGGGAGGAGCCACAGGAGCTGTCAGCGGGGGTCTGTGGGAGGAGCCACAGGAGCAGTCAGCGGGGGTCTGTGGGAGGAGCCACAGGAGCAGTCAGCGGGGGTCTGTGGGAGGAGCCACAGGAGCAGTCAGCAGGGGGTCTGTGGGAGGAGCCACAGGAGCAGTCAGCAGGGGTCTGTGGGAGGAGCCACAGGAGCTGTCAGCAGGGGTCTGTGGGAGGAGCCACAGGAGCAGTCAGCAGGGGTCTGTGGGAGGAGCCACAGGAGCTGTCAGCGGTGGGGGTGGGGGGCATGTCCAGACCGGTATATGTAGTTCACCACACATTCATCCTGGGAACACATGGGTTTCAGAGCAAGGGCACTCTGATCTCCTCCCACATTCGCAAAAGGCATAGTTTGGGTTAGTAACTTGTGGGTAGTCTATGTTGGTGTCAGAAGTATGGACCCATGCTGACTTGATTTGACATAAACGATGCTTTTAACACCATGTTTCAATGTACGCGTGGCAAATACGGCTAGTCTTGATCTTAAAACATAATTTTACAAAAGGGATACAGGAAGGGATACAGTAAAGAGAATTTTTGAGGCATTATCTTGAATTCACCTTTACTCTCACATGCATTCTGGAAATACACTGAAGAATTCCCTAAAAGCGCTGTGCCAACCTATTTTATTAGACGAGTGCCAGAACTTCAGGGAAAATCCTGGGAACTACATACTGGTGAGTCTCATGCCCATTGTAGGGAAATTGCTGGACAAAATTCTTAGAGATGGGATATATGAGCATTTGGCCTAATTAGGGAGAGCCAGCATGCTTCACCTTTCCATTGCGATTCAAATCCAGTTTTATTTATCACATGGACATCAACACATACAGTGACATGCGTCATTTGCATTAATGACAAACACACCCAAGAAAGTGCTGGGGGCAGCCTGCAAGTGTCAGCATATGTTCTGGCACAGCATGCCCACCATGCCTGGCAGAACAACACAGACACAGAGCATACCGATCAACAAAGCAACAACAGCAAAACAAGCCTCCATCCCCCCCACCCACACGCAGACTCAGTCCTCTAGCCACAGGACAGGCTGCCTCCTTCAGCCTCCAGCAGAACTGCAGATCCACAAACACTGGGCCTTCAGCTTCCCTAGCAAACCTGCAGAGAATCATAGACTTGAGGCCCTAGACATTGGGCCTCAACTTTGCAAATTCAAATTGAAGTTTGAGCTTCAATATGGAATTCAGATTGATCTTTGTGCTTCGATTTGGACCTTTTAATACTGTTGACCCCTTGAATTTTCAATCCAGATAAAGGGTCTTGGCGCCAGGCATTGTCTTTCCATTTCCCTCCATTGACGCTGCCTGACATTCTAAGTTGCTCCAACACATGCGTGTTGCTCCAGATTCCCACATCTGCAGTCTCTTGCGTCTCCAAAAGAATGTAGAAGCTGAGAATCAGAATCAGTATCAGGTTTAATATCACTGGCATATGTCGTGAAAATTGTTGTTATGCAGCAGCAGTACAATGCAATACATAATAATAAATGTAAATTACAGTAAGAGGTATATATAAATATATATATATTTTAACACAAACACCTATATATGTGTGTGTGTGTGCTAAATTAAATAAGTAGTGCAAATAGAGAAAAGTGAGCTAGTGCTCTTGGGTTCAATGTCTGTTCAATAATGTGATGGCAGAGGGGAAGAAGCTGTTCCTGAATCATTGAGTGTGTGCCTTCAGGCTCCTGTACTTCTTCCCTGATGGTAGCAATGAGAAGAGTGCATAACCTGGGATCTAATGATGGAGTCCACCTTTTTGAGGCATTGCTCCTTGAAGCCATCCTGGATACCATGGAGGCTAGTGCTCTTGATGGAGCTGACTGAGTTGACAACTTTCTGCAGCCTATTTTGATTCTGTGCAGCCACCACCGCCCCCTCCCCCCATACCCAACAGCCAGTTAGAATGCTCTCTGTGGTAAGTCTGCAGAAATTTGCAAATGTCTTTGGTGACACACCAAATCTCCTCAAACTCCTAATGAAATATAGCTGCTGTCGTGCCTTCTTTGCAACTGCACCGATATTTTGGGCAATAAAATGTAGATCAGAAAGACATACCCAGCAGGTCACGGTGCTCTGCAAAGGAAATGAGGGAATCTTTGTGCAAAACCCAGATTTTCAATCAGATCTTTCCACTGAGCACAGTATGTTTTCCTTCCTTTCATCACTTGGTGTTATGTTCTTCATTTTCCGAGCAACACACACAAAATGCTGGAGGAGTTCAGCAGCACAGCAGCATCTGTGGAAAAGAGTACAGTCGACATTTCGTGCTGAGACCCTTCGGCAGGACTGGAGAGTAAAAGATGAGGAGTAGAGTTAAAAGGGGGTGGTCTCATCACGGTGAGGTGACAGTTCACATGTGAGGTTGTTGGGGTTATATGCTGTGTCCGGTGCTCTTGGTGTGGCCTCCTGTATATCAGTGAGACCCAACATAGATTGGAAGGCCACTTCACACAGCACCTACGCTCTGTCTGCTAGAAAAAAATGGGATGCCCCAGTGGCCACCCATTTTAATTCCACTTCCCATTCCATTTCTGATATGTCTGTCCATGGCCTCCTCCACTGCCACGCAGAGGCCACACTCGGAGGAACAATACCTTATATTCTGTCTGGGTAGCCTCCAACCTGATGGCATGAACATCAATTTCTCGAACTGCCGGTAATGCCCTCCCCGCCTTTCACCATTCCCCATCCCCTTTTCCCTCTCTCACCTTATCTCTTTGCCTGCCCATCACCTCCCTCTGGTGCTCCTCCCCGATTTTCTTTCTTCCATGGCCTTCTGTCCTCTCCTATCAGACTCCCCCTTCTCCAGCCCTTCCCCCTTCTTCCCCTTCTCTTTCACCAATTAACTTCCCAGCTCTTTACTTTACCCCTCCCCCTCCCAGTTTCACCTCTCACCTTGTGTTTCTCTCTTCCCTCCCCCCCCCCCACCTTTTAACTCTACTCCTCATCTTTTTTTCTACAGTCCTGTTGAAGGGTCTCAGTCTGATACATCAACTGTACTCTTTTCCATAGATGCTGCCTGGCCTACTGAGTTCCTCCAGCACTTTGGGTGTGTTGCTTGGATTTCCAACATCTGCAGATTTTCTCTTGTTTGTGGTTATTTTCTTGTTCCATTGGACAGAATTATTGGTGGCCAAATAGTGCTCACAGAATTTATAGAAACAGGCCATTCATCCCACCCAGTTTGTGCTGCCATCAACCACCTCATTTTGTACTTCCTATCCTAACCCATTTCATTCTTCTTATTTTCCTACTAACTTCTTCAAGGTTCTGCTATCCTCTAGGGGTAATTTACAGTGGCCAACCAGCCAATCTATCTGCATGTCTTTGGCTAAGGGGATCAGGGGCCCTTGTGGCTAAAGGGATCAGGGGGTATGGAGAGAAAGCAGGTACAGGGTTCTGAGTTGGATGATCAGCCATGACCATACTGAATGGCGGTGCAGGCTCGAAGGGCGGAATGGCCTACTCTTGCACCTATTTTCTATGTTTCTTTGGGGTATTGGGGTGGGTGGGGAGAACTGCAGCATGAGGGGAAACTGACATGGACAGCCACAGTCATCAGGAATGACAGTGAGGATATGAGGATCGACTGTGATCATCTCCTCTCTGTACAGCAAATCCACATGTTGATTATTGGAAGTAAAGTATTACCCAGTGAACAGTGAAATTATCAATTTATGCCAATCAAATATGGTTAATTGCATTTCATTTTACTGATTAGCAATGAGGCAGCATAAGGCCATGAATTGGAAATCTATTAATGAGAACATTAACACAGACCGTAAAAGTTCTGTGTATAACTATATCGCAATTACCAAAATGTTATCGATTTATGTATGCCACTGTTGCTTTATCTTATATTTGATATCAGAAAATTATCCACTGAAGTACTGTGAGTTGAATTATCTAGTGACCTGGTGATGATTTTGCAGTTGTAAATTTACCTTAGTGAAATCAGAAGGCCACTTGAAAACTTTTTGGTAATTGATAAGTAGATTTTCTTAGCATTTCGGTTTTCACTGGGTTAAGTGATGGGATTCTGTAATGTTAGCTGAAATCACACAGTTGAGCAATTAGGTTAATAAGACTACACAAATGAGACAGACCTTCACTGTGCTATCTTCACTCCTTTTTGCCATACTTAACTCTCAGTTCAATAGACACTCAGGCAAAATCACCACTTTCGCTATTAGCTGCAGGAATCTTCACATCACACTGGATCCCAGTATGAGATAATTCACAGCTTTTTCTCAGTTAGGAGTTATCGCACTGCAGACCAATGTACTGGGACCTAACCCTCTGGGTACATCCACATAATTCCTGCAACGGCTGCAGTCCATGATCACTAAGGTTTCTCAGAATGGTGTTGCATGAATTTCTGCCAGAGGTTTTTAACGGATCTTTTCTATCTGAGCAAATAGTCTCTCTTGAACAGGTTTAAGTTTACTTCACTTGTCTCAGTTTTATAAATACTGTAAATGTTGTGGTTCCGATTTACCCGTTTAACCTGTATTGAAAAATCGTCTGTTCTGCTGATAATGCAAAGATGATGTATTGGAAAATGCCAGGACTTGAGGGCCTGAGTACACAGAGAGATTGGGCAGGCTAGGCCTTCATTCGTTGGAGAACAGGAGACCTTATGAACATCATGTGGAGCACTGACAGGGTGAATGTAATCTTTCTCACAGGGAAAAGTGAAAGGGCAGAGATTTACAAGGGACTTTAGGGCAACTCCTTCACTCAGAGCGTCATGCATGTACGGAGTGATGCAGGTAGGTTGACACAATTTAAAAGAGACTCGGAGAGGTATGTGGATAGGAATGTTTTTGTGGGGTGTGGCCCAAATACAGGCACATGGCACTAGCTTGGATGGATATCTCATCACAAGCAAGAGAAAATTTGCCGATGCTGTTGAGTTGTGAGTGTTGCTTGGCCAGGCATCTTGGACCAGACAGGCCAGTTGAGTCAAGGGCTTGTTTCCTTTGGCTGTTTTACTCTTTTGACTTTACAACATCCATTGCTGCTGGTATGATGTAAACATATTAGAGCAGCAAGTTTACAATAAATGAAGTATTGTTTGCATTGTAGTGGATTTCAAATATTAAGTATTAAGAGTAACAATTAGTAACTCAAAACTCACATTTACAGCTTCCTGTTGCAGAGGTTAGCATTCTCCAGATAACAGGGCTGAAGTATAAGAAGAGATTGGGTCAATTAGACCTATATTCAGTGGAGATTAAAAGTATGAGGGGATTTCATTGAAACTTATAAAATTCCCACAAACCTCAATGGACAAGATGAAGGAATAATTCTCCCCTGATGCACCATCAATAACTCACGCTGAGACTTAGGAAGTGAGATATCGGCTTTTATTGACTGAAGAACAACACTACATCCTGGGAAAATGAGGGAGAGCAGCAGACCACAGTCGCCTTTATACAAGGGTCTGTGGGAGGAGCCACAGGAGCAGTCAGACAGGTATATCTAGTTCACCACATCCCCATAGCTTGAGAGTTCAGAACCAGCAATCACAGATTTAGGATATAAGGTATACCATCTGGAATCAAGGTTAGGAGACATTTCTTCATGCACAAGCAGGTCAGTCCATGGAATTCTCCAGAACAGGAGGCAGTGGAGGCCAAGTCATCATACAGATTCAAGAAGTAGGTAGACCTTTCTCCTAATGATCCAGGGATATGGATATTGAAGTATATGGGCAGCCATGATCATATTGAAGATTGGAGCAGCCTAGACTGCCGAGTGCTCTACTCCTATTTTCTATGTGTCTATGTTTAATCAGAGAATTCCTCACCTCCATATCCTTTCCTTCCAACCATTGTTTAAAACCCATGCAAGTATTAGAACTTGAAAACAGATCATTTGGAAAATTACAGTGTTGATTAGAAAGTCAATACCTATTCATAAAAGGTATATTAGAAACATAGAACATAGAAAACCTACAGCACAATACAGGCTCTTCGGCCCACAAAACTGTGCCGAACACGTCCCTACCCCAGAGCTACCTAGGTTTTACCCATAGCCCTCTATTTTTCTGAGCTCCATGTACCTGTCCAGGAGTCTCTTAAAAGACCCTATCATATCTGCCTCCACCATCATCGCTGGCAGCCCATCCCACGCACTCACCACTCTCTGCGTAAAAAAACTTATCCTGACATCTCCTCTATACCTACTTCCAAGCCCCTTAAAACTGTGCCCTCTCATGCTAGCCATTTCAGCCCTGGGGAAAAGCCTCTGCCTATCCACACGATCAATGCCTCTCATTATCTTGTACACCTCTATCAGGTCACCTCTCATCCTCTGTCACTTCAAGGAGAAAAGGCTGAGTTCACTCAACCTACTCTCATAAGGCATGCTCCCCAATCCAGGCAACATCCTTGTAAATCTCCTCTGCACTCTTTTTATGGTTTCCACATCCTTCCTGTAGTGATGCGATCAGAATTGGGCACAGTACTCCAAGTGGGGTCTGACCAGGGTCCTACGTAGCTGCAACATTACCTCTCGGCTCTTAAACTCAATCCCATGATTGATGAAGGCCAATGCACCGTATGCCTTCTTAACCACAGCGTCAACCTGTGTAGCAGCTTTGAATGTCCTATGGACTCAGACCCCAAGATCCCTCTGATCCTCCACACTGCCAAAAGTCTTACCATTAATGCTATATTCTGCCATCATATTTGACCTACCGATATTGTGTTTAATAAAAAAGAATGGTTTGTGGATATAACCATTGGCATAGTTTAGAAGAAATATTGGATCTAGATTTACCAAGCTCGTTTCATAATGCACCACAGATATAAGCAATGCATTAGTCAAGTTCAAGAGTTTGGGCTTACTACATTCAGCAAGGATTGAGGATTGATAAATGATAGAATGACACCTGTATGTAGTTACATTTCACTGTCATACAGCAATAGGATATGAACACAAACCTTATTGATCAGCACCTTTTACCTCATTGCCCCTTATTTTGTCAATCAGACAAAGTTTGTGATGTCTTTTCCAATATGTAGTCCTTGAATTCCTGTTGGTTGGAAGCACCTTTTACCTCATTGCCCCTTATTTTGTCAATCAGACAAAGTTTGTGATGTCTTTTCCAATATGTAGTCCTTGAATTCCTGTTGGTTGGAATTACCAACTGGGACATCATGCAACCAGTCAGGATACTTCCAATAAAGCTGTTGTAGATACTTAAGGAGAGGAATACTTATTTCAAAGGTTTTACAGAAATGGGTGTTTGGTCCCGAATTTAAGGTCTTCATTTGGGGAAGCCTGATTTTGATATTCAATGTTCAACTTCAACAAGTTTGATCTCAATATTTAAGAGAAATTTGGATATGTACATGAATGGGAGGGGTATAGAGGGCTATGGTCCAGGTGCAGATTAATGGGACCAGGCAGAATAATAGTTCAGCATGGACTAGATAGGCCTGTTTCTGTGCTGTAGTGGTCCATGTACATTGTGCTATCTCCATTCATTGTAAGGAAGATAGTGCTGGCTTAGGCACATGCAAACAATAAAAGTTTTCAATCCCAAAGATATACCCAAGTAGCTGACTCGAGTCACAGGACCAGCAGGAAGTCCAAAATCCATCTTAGGGATCTCTGGAAGAGTGTCCAGAAAGAAAACCTTTTCATTGCCAGTGGCAAAAGGGAAATTATCCTGTAAGAGATGTTAATGCAACATTGATTGTGGGTAGAGATGTGCCAACAAGATGATGAGTGGTTGCCACAACTCCAGAGTCATACACAATGGCACAGAACCACATGCCTTCTGAAGCACATGTCTTGTGTTTATTCTTTTCCCTTCTGCACTATGGACCCATACATACGTCATTCACTGACGTGTCTTGTTACTTCAGCCCTCTTCTTAAAAGAAAAATCAATTCAGATATTAACAATATTTATAGATTTAAAATGCTTGAAGTGTCTGAGCCTTTATGCTTGCACTGATGTATCCAACTCAATTCCTTTGACTCAATTCAGTAGAACCTTGTGTCACTTCTTCCAGACTCCACTAGATTCCATTTTTAGAATAATCTTTCAATATTCTCTTGCATGTACTTAGTTGGAGTTGAGTGACTTCTCTTTTTTATCCCTTATCCAGACAGGTTGGTTAATGGAGTGGAGATACAAAGGGCATGTAAAGTGCTCCTTCCCTCCGCTAGCCTGCAGGTCTAACCTTGAGCAAGATACTGCACCCACTTGGATCAGGGTCACGTGAAGACATGGTAGTAGGTGGTGGATGGTCATATGAGCTGCTGGTGTGTATCACAGTTCCTGGTTGTGCAACTGCTGATGCCAGGCAGACAATCTCTGAAGTGTATTGATAATGGCTGGGGTCACCTGAATTGTAAACATGCTGCCCAGAAGAAGGCAATGACAAAACTCTTCTGTGGAATAATTTGCCAAAAAACAATCACGGTCATGGAGAGACCATGATCGCCCATGTCATACAATACAACTCACAACTAACAAAAAAGCCAATCAGGTATCCCGTGGATCACATTCATCAAAATCCCATTGCCATCTCAAATCTATTAATGGCATCAACACGCAAACTCTATTGTGTGGTTTAATTATTTCTCTCCTCAACTTGAGTCATTATTTTGCTTTTGTTTTAATAGCCTTTCTTCCACTCTCGCTTCAAAATTTGTTTGACATAATCATGTTCTAATTCTTTTAGGTATTAATAATTGAGTAACTCAGCAGGTGTTTGTATTGTGACATTTGGTGGTTTAACAATAGCTTTGTTCATCAATGTCTCTTTGTTGCACTGGAGCTCTTCACAGGGATTCTCATTGATATGTTCATTGTACAAAATGACACTGGTGAAAGAAGCATTTTGCTTCATGAAATACACCTTACAATCCTGATAAATTATTTGAGGAACTGACAAAACATATTGATGATGGCAGAGCATTTGATGTGGTGTGTTTAGATTTTCAGTAAGGCATTTGACATGCTTCCCCAATGATAGGCTCATTCAGAAATTCGAGAGGCTGGAATCCAGGAAAAATTCTCTGAATGGATTCAGAATTGGCTTGTATATAGTAGGCTGAGGATGGAGTGTATTCTACCTGGAGGTTGGTGACCATTGGCATTCCTTAGGGATCTGTTCTGGCACTCCCTGCTCTTTGTGGTTTTTCTAAATGACTTGGAGGAGGAATTGGAAGGGCAAGTTAGTAAGTTTTCAGATGAACGTTGGTGGATAGTGTAGAAGGTTGTCATAGGTTACAATGGGACATTGATAGGATGCAGAGCTGGTCTGAGAAGTGTCAGATTGAGTGCAACTGAGCGAAACGCGACGTGATTCACCTTGGAAGATCGAACTTGAAGGGTTAATGTTAGGATTCTTAGCAGTGTGGAGGAACTGAGGGATTTTAGGATTCCATGAGGTTTTAATCTGAGCACAAATTAACAGGGACATTAAGGAGGCATACAGTATGCTGTGTCTCCCTTCAATAGTCAGAGAATTATATTCAAGAGGCGTGAAGAGTTATTGCAGCTCTATGAAATTCTGGTTAGACCACACCTGGTGTATTGTATTCAGTTCCAATTGACCCATCATAGTGTACCACCCTGGTAAAGGCTTCACTGCTAGCGTTACAGGGTGGTTCATGGAATGCTCTTTCGGTAGAAGCAGTGTTTGGGTTATTAGAGATAGTGGGCGATGAGGAATGTGAGACATCAATCAGCCGAGAAGGCTGGGGGAGTGGGGTTTCTTTTTTGTGCCTGACGCTGGTGTGAGCCTTTGTCTTTGTTTGGCAGGAGATGAAGAGAGAAGACACTGAGGAAATCCGGTCATAGGATTCGATCCAGTGGGGACTGTGATTTGACGGAGAAAGGTGGAGGATTGATGAAAGTGACTTTTGGAAGAGTTGATCTCCAACCTGTGCACATTTGACTGTTAAATTATAATGGACCCTACTTGTTTTTTTTTGTACTTTTCTTTATTAGCCCTTTAGTTAAGTTAATATTGATATATATACTTCCTTTAATTTTATGCAGTATGCAGACTGTTATTCCCTGGCAACAAGTAGTATCAGGACAGTAAGTCCACAGCATTCACACAAACCGGAGCTTGGTTAGGAGAGGCATCCCAATCTCACGGATTTGGTGGGACTGGAGTGTGTACATGGCCAGAGAACAGCGGGTCTTTCGGCACTCAGTTGGGTAACTACTGGCGAGGGCCAACAAACTGTTTGGCTAAGATGCCTTAGAAGAAAGGAGGTTCAATGGGAAGGATGTGGAAGCTTTAGAGAGAGTGCAGAGCAGATTTACCAGGATGCCGTCTAGATTAGAGAACATGGGTTATGAGAAAAGGTTAGACGAGCTGGGGATTTTCCATTTGGAAAGAAGGAGGAATGAGAGGTGATAGAGGTGTACATGGTGATAAGTAGCACAGATAAAGTGAACAGCCAGGGAATTATTCACAGGGTGGAAATGGCTAATTCAAGTAGGCATAACCATAAGGTGTTTGGAGAAAATTATGAAGGGGGAGTTCCAAAGTGAGTATTTTTACTCAGATGGTGGAGGGGAATGGAATATGCTGCCAGGGATTATATAGAGGCAGATACATTTAGAAATTTAACAGACTTTTAGAGACATGGATGATAGAAAAAACAATGGCAATGTAGGAAGGAAGGGGCAAGATTGATATTGGAGTAGGTTAAAAGGTTGGCTTGACATCATAAGCCGAGGAGCCTGTACTATGTTGTGCTGTTCTATAAACACTCAAATAATGATTCCCAATGAGGATGGTTATGTGTCCTAAGGGGGCATTAGAGGAAATAGAAGTCATCAGGGGCATTCAAGATTCTGGGTGGGGGAGGGTGCAATGAGCGGTACCCTACAATGAAGCATGAAACCTGACCGACTGTTGTTCGACCAGGCACTTCCAAAAAAAACAATGAGGCACTGGAACTCAGGAGGGACCATAGCTCTGCAGGCAGAGAGCTCATCCAGCATTACCAACCAAACAGATATTATCGGGGATGAATAAACTAATAACCAGGGTGCCAAACAGTTCTCCATGACTCTCGGCATGAAATGAGTTCATACAATTTAACAGTTGGTAAATCAAGTACACCCTCTCAACTTTCTCTACAGATCTCTACAAACCCATGCAAGGCTTATTGAGAAAGTAAGGAGGCGTGGGATCCAAGGGGACATTGCTTTGTGGATCCAGAACTGGCTTGCCCACAGAAGGCAAAGAGTGGTTGTAGACAGGTCATATTCTGCATGGAGCTTAGTCACCAGTGGAGTGCCTCAGAGATCTGTTCTGGGACGCCTACTCTTCGTGATTTTTATAAATTACCTGGATGAGGAAGTGGAGGGATGTGTTAGTAAATTTGCTAATGACACAAAGGTTGGAGGTGCTGTGGATAGTATGGAGGGCTGTCAGAGGTTACAGCGAGACATTGATAGGATGCAAAACTGGGCTGAGAAGTGGAAGATGGAGTTAAACCCAGATAAGTGTGAGGTGGTTCATTTTGGTAGGTCAAATATGATAGCAGAATATAACATTAATGGTAAGACTCTTGGAAGTGTGGAGGATCAGAAGGATCTTGGGGTCCGAGTCCATAGGACGCTGAAAGCTGCTACGCAAGTTAACTCTGTGGTTAAGAAAGCATACGGTGCATTGGCCTTCATCAATTGAGTCTAAGATTGAGTTTAAGAGCCAAGGGGTAATGTTGCAGCTATATAGGATGCTGGTCAGACCCCACTTGGAGTACTGTGCTCAGTTCTGGTTGCCTCACTACGGGAAGGATGTGGAAACCACGGAAAGTGTGCAGAGGAGATTTACAAGGATGTTGCCTAGATTGAGGAGCATGCCTTATGAGAATAGGTTGACTCAGCCTTTTCTCCTTGGAGTGATGGAGGATGAGAGGTGACCTGATAGAGGTGTACAAGATGATGAGAGGCATTGATTGTGTGGATAGTCAGAGGCTTTTTCCCAGGGTTGAAATGGCTAGGATGAGAGAGCACAGTTTTAAGGTGCTTGGAAGTAGTACAGAGGAGATGTCAGGGGTAAGTTTATTATACAGAGAGTGATGAGTGCGTGGAATGGGCTGCCAGCGACGGTGGTGAAGGTGGAAACAATAGGGTCTTTTAAGAGACTCCCAGAAAGGTACATGGAGCTTAGAAAAATAGAGGGCTGTGGGTAACCCTAGGTGATTTCTAAGGAAGGGACCTGTTTGGCACAGCTTTGTGGACCAAAGGGCCTGTATAGTGCTGTAGGTTTTCTATGTTTCTACTTACAGAAAACAGATTCCACAAAGATACAGCTCTGGCTGGAACCGAGCAGTGAAAGTGAGTCATCGTTCCATCCATGTCAATTCGCTGCCATCGTCAACATCCGATAAGCATTCCCGTTTTGTGTTAACTTTTTATTTTAATTCAGCCCCATTAATGATGGATAAATACATACGGCACAACCTCATTGAGTTTGAAGGTGGTGAGGCCTTGAATTCTAATCCTGCTAAGAAACAGAAACTACAGAAAGTGCGTCAACACAGTATTACATACCTGGAGTATGGTTTTATTCTATTGCCATCAGATCAGCGACACACCATGTGCCTTATTTGTAATACTGTAGTGTCTAATGAAGCCATGAAACCATCAAGATTGCAGGAACACTTCCGTAAAAGACACCCTGAAAAGGCTACTTATGGTATTACTCAGTTCCAGAAGATGAAAGAAGCATTTGAAATGCATTGCACACTCGAGTCATTTGCCAAGAAGGCTAAAAATGACATTGATAGTGTTTCTTATGACATTTCCATAATGATAGCAAAGTGTGGGAAATCTCACATAATTGGTGAAAGATTAATAATGCCTGCTATATCAGAAGTGCTCACCACTGTTCTCAAAATGGATACCAGATTTTAAAATCAATTCCTCTGAGGAAGAACTCTGTAGCTCATTGTATTGATAAAATGAGTGAAGAAATTGAGTATCAACTATTCACAGGGCTACAAGAGACAGATTTTTGGGATAGAACTGGATGAGTCAACTCTGTAAGACAATGAGGCATAACTGATGGCATATGTATTGTTTATCAAAAATGGAAGAGTTTATGAAGAGATTCTCCTTTGTAAAAAGTTAAAAACAAATATCAACAGAGATTGAGTCTATGACGACTTCCAAATGTATATTGAGAATAAAGGTATTCTGATTAGGAACATGATTTCTTGTGCAACAGATGGAATACCGTATATGACAGGTCACCATGCTGGTTTAGTGGCATTTATGAAAAAAGAAATTTCAAGTCTGTTTGCAATCCACGTTGTAATTCATCATCACCATCTTGCAGCCAAAAACCTCAGTCAGCGACCTTTTTCAAGCATGACTCTAGTAGTATTTACTATCAACAAAATTAAAGATCATCCAGTAAATAACAAAAAGTTTGTCCAGTTGTGCCAAGATAACGATAAAGAGTTTGAAAATGTTTCTTTCATCTTTTTGACACTGGTTGAATTTTCGCTCAAAGTCAACAAGAACTTGGAAAACAAGATTGAACTTTTAAGTGGAGATGTATATGGACAGGAAAGGAATGGAGGGTTATGGGCTGAGTGCAGGTCGGTGGGACTAGGTGAGAGTAAGCGTTCAGCCCGGACTAGAAGGGCCGAGATGTAATTCGTATATGGTTATATGTGGTATACCTAGCTGATCTGTATGACTTAATGAACATTCTAACTATGAAACTGAAAGGTAAAAATTTCAATTTATTCCCGGCAAAATGAGCAGAGTCCACTTTTATTGAAAAATTAGAAATATATAAACAAAATATTGGGAGAACAATGTTCTTACAGTTTCCCTGCTTGGAATGTATAACATCTCTTTCACAGATGGTGATTTACAGGAGTACTGCTTATACCTGCAGTCACTGAAGAAGAATTTTCAGAATCGATTCAAGGATGTGAATGATCTGGAAATTCCGAACTGGGTAATTAACCCATTTCTGTGCAAGGTGAAAGAGAGCTTGCAAGAAGAAATGATCAAAATTCAGAATGATGAAGAAGCAGCATGTTTTTCAAAAATTCCAGCTTTTGTGCTATGTAGCTACACTGTCATATGAAGTTGCCTGGTCTTTGGAGAAGAGCCAACTGCTCTTCATTGCATTTCCATCCTCCTAACTTGTTGAAAGAGGCTTCAGAGCAGTGAACTACATGCACACAAAAAATAGAAACTGCTTGGACATTGTTACACGTGGGGGCATAAGACCTTTGCTGTCCCAACTTGAACCAAGTATTTCAACTCTTGCTAAAAACCATCACGCCCAAGGATCACATTTATATCAAAGCTGCTGCACAGTGTACAGGTACTGTGTAAGCTAGGTTTAAAGACAGTCTTCTCATCTTAGCATATGATAGACATGCTTTTACATTATGGGGGTGCTGGAAAGCATATTGCGCCTAAGAAGGGTGTTAGCAAGTGTGAAGGTGCTTTGCGGGGGCATTGGTAAATATGAAAGTGCTTTAGAGGGGAGCATTGGGCTAAAAATGGTTTGGAAACACTGCTCAATTTGAATCAAATGAAACCAAGCATTTTTACCACAGATTCACTTTTCTGTTAACTCACAATGTAAAAAAAATTCTTTGATTGCAATATTGTAGTGTAGGGCAGATATACGTTCCAAATGATTATCGATGAGACAAGTGCAAGGTGCTCCACTTTGGTAGGACCAGCCAGGGTAAGTCTTACACAGTGATTGCTAGGACACCAAAGGGTGTGGTAGAACAAAGGGATCTGGAAATACAGGTCCATAATTTGTTGAATGTGGTGTCAGAGCTAGATAAGATCAGTAAAAAAAAGCTTTTGGCACATTGGCCTTCATAAATCAAAGTATTGAGTACAGGAGATGGGATGTTATGTTCAAGTTGTGTAAGATATTGGTGAAGCCTAAGTTAGAGTATTGTGTGCAGTGTTAGTCACTACCTATAGGAAAGATACAAGTTTAAAGAATACAGAGAAAATTTACAAGGATTTTGCTGGGTCTAGAAGACCTGAGTTATAAGGAAATTCTGAATAGGTTAGGACTTTATTCTTTGGAATGTAGAAGACTGAGAGGAGACTTGATAGAGGTGTACACAGTTATGAAGGATATAGATAGGGGAAATGCAAGCAGGTTTTTTCCACTGAGGTTAACTGGGACTACAACCAAAGTTCATGGGAAAAGGATGAATGTTAAAATGTTTAAGGGGAACATGAAGGGAATCTTCTTCATTCAGAGGGTCATGAGAGTGTGGAATGAGATGGTGCATGCAAGCTCGGTTTCAATGTTCAAGAGAGGTACATGGTTTGTAGGGGTAGGGAGGGCTATGGTCCTGGGTGCCGGTCAATGGGAATAGGCAGTTTAAATATTCTTAAATATTTTGGCATGGACTAGATGGGCCGAAGGTTCTGTTTCTGTTCTGTACTTTCTATACTCTCTGAGTAATCAGACATTATCAATGCCCACCTTGCAATAATCAATGTTCACTCTTTGTACTAGTCTCATTGATCATGTCCAACACAGTACATATTTCTCTGCTCTCCTGGGTGGAAAATACACTTACCTGATTTTTTTTGAAGGTTTTTATTTTACTCTGAGCACCAGACACAGAGTCTGCCTATTAACACCACATGTATCATATCAGAATATTAGAATATTCCATGTCAATCTCTTTGAAATAACTTGATATTACAGCTTTATTTCCAGATTTAAAACAACCTAGTTTCACCGACAGCTTCCGTTGTCAGCTATAATATTATCAAGATAATTGTCTTTTTTGGTCCATCCTTTCAACTTCATTTCATAGACTTATTTTAGAACAGTATCTTTTTGTTCCCCTCAGTTATCACTATTGTTGTAACCACAAAATCTTTTCTGTTATTTTCAATAGAAGATCAGGATTTCTCTGTGGTAACCTTGACAACGGATTTTCTTTTGAGCTTCTATATTTGATCATGTAACCACATTGGGATCAATGTTACTTTCTGGATGGAGTCAATTGTCAGCACTGCCAACTCAGGACAGAGAGGTGCTGATAAAGGTTGGTAGTCTGCGGCCAAATTGAGAGATCTGGACAATTGGAATTGATAAAACTTTTGAATCCAAGTATAACTTCTAATGCCTCTTTCACAATTTATACAGAGCTTCTCTCAAATGCTCAATATGCATGAATGTGACAGATTTCCCTTGACTGTCGCCTATTTGTCTCACAAATAATTGATGCCCTTACTCAAAGTTTAAGGTTCAACTACTTGTCATCTCATAGTGAACTAACAATGATTCACTTCTTACCTACATTATAGGCTGTATCCCTTTTCTTGTCGCAATTCCATTTCTCATTTTTCCCTGGTAACATCGCATTGTACCACGCCTGGGAATGAGTTAAGTCTGGCACAGTTTCCGGGTTTATATCTATCTTTTCTTCTTATTGTTATAATTCATCTTTGTATCCTCTTTTACCACAAAATAAAAGACTTCTTTCTGTGTAAATGCTTTTAATGTGTTATCGTATAGAACACAGAACAGTACAGCATAGGAACAGGCCTTCGATACATAATGTATGTACCAAACAAAATGCTGAATTAAACTAATTATTTTTGCCTGTACATGATTCATACCTTTCTATTCCCTGCATAAATATGTGTCTATGTTATAGCAGCCTCTCAAACCCACTATGCATACCTCTTTCCACCTCTCTCTTCCATTCCAGACACATCCCATTCTCTGCATAATCCACTTTCTGTGATCTACCTGAATATTTCTGCTTCTATTGCACTGGGGCACAGGCTGCTGACATCAGCTCAACAGAGTCCTCTGTCCTGGGCCAGTCCTTCAAACTGTCCCCAGCTGTAGCCCAAATTCGAAGATCTTTCCTTTCCCAAGGCTGAACACCCAAGCTGATGTGATCATACATCGATTCTCTGATGGTTATTATTCTATTATGGATTTAGTATGCCTGCAAGAAAATAAATCTCAGGGTTGTATATGGTGATATATATGTACTTTGAGAATAATTTTACTTCTGAACATTTTGAAGAGTAAATATTTTTCATTTGGTTAATATTTCAGATTAAAGGTCTTCTGTCAGTTCAATCTGAAATGTTAACTTTCTCTGTCCACGGATATTGTCTGGCCTGCTGGTGGTTCCAACATTTTCTGTTCTCTTTTCAGATTTTGTGGCTCGCTATTAGGAGATGAAACTCAAGGTTGCATAATGAATACGTACTTTGATAATAAATATACTTTGAACTTTGAAAATAGATGATGCAACTGCAGGTTATGGAAATTTACTTACAATCAAGTTCATACTTTGCATTAGACAAATTCCTGTAGCATTTATCCGCTGATGTCAAAATTGTGCATTAAAAACAAGATTCTTTGCATTTAATGACTTCAGCTGAATGTGCCCATTAATTAAACCAGAAGCATACTTACCACTCGGCAAAAGGAGGCCATGCTGAGACGGGTCTTTCGGGCGATTGAAAACAGAACATAGAGAACATTGAACAGAACAGCAAAGGAACTTATCCAATCTATTTGAATTTGGTCTTTATTCCTCCATTCCCTGTTGTTCATATTCCTGGCTTCTCATTTAAGATGGTGAATCTCAGTGACTTCTGGCTGGTGGTCAATCGAACAAAGAAAGCAATTAAGTGTTTAGTTAATCACTCTCATCCTGCAAAACGATCATCGCAAACAACAGCCTGTAACTTCCCTTTGGGCGTGGAGGCAACTCACGTGCAGAATTGAGGCAAGACGTGGCAGCATGCCCATTGCCAAGAGCAAGGAAGACCCAACGTTCAATTGATTTAAGCTCTGGGCTGAATCAGAACATCCGGGAAAAGACCGAATCGAGGTGGCGGGGTCCATGCCCAGAGTGTGCTGAAGCAACTGAACCCAGTGTTTGGATGACAATTTAGACCACAGGCCAGATTGAAGAGGTTAGGGTGGCAGGGCCCGAGGTGAGGAATGAGCCGGTTCAGCTCGCTGCTCCTCTCTGCACTGAGCTGGGAGCATGTGGACAGACTCTGTTCGTGGACTTCAGTTCGGAATGGTCTTTGCTTGCGTTTATTGGTTGCATGATTTGTTTCGTTTTTTTTCTCTGCACATTGGGTGTTTGAGAGTCATCTTTTTATTTCAATGGGTGTTTGGGGTTTCTTTATTTTGTGGCTCGCTATTAGGAGACGAAACTCAAGGTTGCATAATAAATACGTACTTTGATAATAAATATACTTTGAACTTTGAAAATAGATGATGTACTTCCTAGGTTGAAATTCTAATCTCTCCACAAAACATCTGACTTTTTAGGATGGGGAAAAAAAAATTGAAACTTTTGCATTAGTTCATTGAATGGAATATCCTTTGCTTTTTGCAGCAATGAAATGTTTGGCAGTGATATGAATGTTCTGAGCTCATTCTCGATAGAAGATTGCTTTTCTTGCTCGTCAGTATAATAACCTTTCATTCTCGTCAATACCATTTCTACGTAGTTGGTTGCTCTGAGAAGCAATTTTGTGTGTTATCGGTACAGGAATCCCAGTGTGTGTGCCAAAGCTTCCAATATGACTTGAGCTAAGTAGTCACTTTATTTACTTCTGATGCTATTCCTATCCTGAGGACATAATATCTGAATACACTAAATTTTTCAGTTTATCACCAGTTTCATTTAGTCACTGCAGCCACTAGTTCATTAAACTTACCTCTATTTTCTCTACAATTTCTAAAGTTTTAAAAATTAATTTACAACCTAATAAATTGGCAGTTCTGTTTGTAATAATCCCTCAATATATTCATGGTATTTCTCTATCAAACCAACATGTAATTGCATTTGTTACATTACTGGCCAGAAGGGCGATTTTGTTGAAATGGAAAGATGCTTCTGCTCCTACTTTGATACAATGGTTCTCTCAGGTGATGCTCTGTCTTAGTTTGGAGAAAATCAGAAGTCAAACTTTTGATCCTCGATTTGATTTTGAGAAAAGGTGGGGTTCATTTGCCCGCTACTATCATCTGATTTGAGTTAATTAATATGGTTTCCTTCCGATTTTTGTTTAAATGGATTTGAGTTGGCGGATTGATGATTTTCTTCTATGGAAGCTTGTATGATATATAGCTCTGGGTTTGTGCTCCCAATGGGGTTTTTATTGTTGTTTTTTTTAAGTTAGTAGGGTTTTTTTCCTCTTAGTTAGTAGGGTTCTTTTTTTTCTTTCTTTCAAAAATATTCTTAATACTTCATTTTTTCTTCTTATTATTGATATATTGCTTAGCTTTGTTAATCAGTTATTTGCTAACTTAATTCTTCATTGTACATAATGACATATTGACTTGATTTCCTTAATTTTTTTTTGGTTGATCTTCAATAATAATTAATAAAAAAGATTTTTAAAATGAAACTTACCTCACTAGTTTCTCTAGACTGACTCCCATGTGGCCAAAAAACTATTGGGAACTTTGAATTTCTGATCCAGACCCACACACGTTCCTGACGCAAGAGATTCTGCAGATGCTAGAAATCCAGGACAGCGTACACAGAAAATGCTGGAGAAAAATAGCAGGTCAGGCAGCATCTGCGGAGGGGAATAAAAAGTCAAAGTTTTGGGCAGGATCCTTCCTCAGGACTGCTCCTGATGTCCGTTAATCCTTACCTCAGGTGTTGTCTGTGAATAAGCTCCACCTTCTCAAAGTCCAAAGTAAATTTATTTTCGAAGTACATATGTGTCACCATATAAACTCAGAGGTTTGTTTTCTTGCGGGCATACTCAGTAAATCCGGGAACCATGATAGAATCTATGAAAGACTGCACCCAGACAGGGTGGACAAACAACCAATGTGCAAAAGACAACAAAGTGCAAATACAAAAGAAAAAATAAATAATAATAATAATGTTATGTGTCCGGCAACACTGAATATACAATTGAGACGGGTTTTTTATAAACAAATAAACACTTGTTAAACTCTGCTCAACAAAAATGAAAAGTAAACAAACAACTAACTTAACTGGAAGTTAACTGCAATACTGCAACACTAGAACAGTTCTTAAAGTGGGAAATGCGAACAGTCTTAAAAGTGGTTCATACAGTCAATTAGGAGAGACTTTCCTGAAGTAATGAATTCCTGGACGATGTAACGTTACAACTGATCCTAGCCAAAATATGCCTTGTCTGAAGGATTCATGACGAAGAAAATAAAATGGTCTAAAGGAACTGACCTTTTTCTTGGAGTATAGACACTGCACAACCCTTTCTGCTCTTACAGGGAGGGGTTATCTCAGATGCAGGTCACTATTCTTGAACAAAGATTCAATAAGGGCGATCCTGTATTAAACCGCCAAACAACACCAACTTTACTCGATCCTTCGGGTTCCCATACTTCGGTAAGGTCTTCACTCTCCCATAGTTAGATTTTTAAATTATCTGAACGGTGTAAAGTTAAGTAAGGGAGAAATACAAAGAGATCTAGGAGTCCTTGTTCATCAGTCACTGAAGGTGAATGAGCAAGTGCAGCAGGCAGTGAAGAAGGCTAATGAAATGTTGGCCTTTATTACAAAGGGAGTTGAGTACAAGAGCAAGGAAATCCTCTTGCTTTTGTACAGGGCCCTGATGAGACCACACCTGGAGTATTGTGTACAGTTTTGGTCTCCAGGGTTAAGGAAGGACATCCTGGCTGTAGAGGAAGTGCAGCGTAGATTCACAAGGTTAATTCCTGGGACGTCAGGACTGTCTTACGCAGAGAGGTTAGAGAGACTGGGCTTGTACACGCTGGAATTAAGGAGATTGAGAGGGGATCTGATTGCAACATATAAGATTATTAAGGGATTGGACAAGATAGAGGCAGGAAATATGTTCCAGATGCTGGGAGAGTCCAGTACCAGAGGGCATGGTTTGAGAATAAGGGGTAGGTCATTTAGGACAGAGTTAAGGAAAAACTTCTTCTCCCAGAGAGTTGTGGGGGTCTGGAATGCACTGCCTCGTAAGGCAGTGGAGGTCAATTCTCTGGATGCTTTCAAGAAGGAGCTAGATAGGTATCTTATGGATAGGGGAATCAAGGGATATGGGGACAAGGCAGGAACCAGGTATTGATAGTAGATGATCAGCCATGATCTCAAAATGGCGGTGCAGGCTCGAAGGGCCGAATGGTCTACTTCTGCACCTATTGTCTATTGTCTAAATCAAAGACACATCAAACAAAACTGGCAGCGACTGGCGAAACTGATGGCACAATGATTCTGTACCTTACAATAGAAAATAAAACTCCACTTAAAAAACAAAACTGCGTCATGAGACAAATACGCAGCATAACGGAGTAACTGACGAATTAAATGACGACTCAACTGCGTAACAACAGGGGTTTCCCATTATATACCTGTTGAGAACATGTCATCACGTGACCTCACACTGGCAGGAAAATTACATCACAAGACCATTGCATCACAAGACCATTACATCATGCTCACCAGATACTCAATTACATCATGGTCATAAGACAGTCACAAGATACCCACGGGGTATGTAACAATAATAAATAAATAAGCAATAAACATTGAGAACATGAGATGAAGTAAGTCCACAGCCTATGGGACAGCTCAGTGATGTGGCAAGTAAAGCTGAATGAAGTTATCCCCACTGGTTCAAGAACCCGATGTTTGAGGGGTGATAACTGTTCCTGAACCTAGTGAGGCTCTTGTACCTTCTTACTGATGGCAGCAGTGAGAAGAGGGCATGGCCTGGCTGGTGGGGGTGCCCGATGACGGTTGCTATTTTCCTGTGATAGTGGTCCATATAGATGTGCTCAGTGGTGAGGATGACTTTATCCATGATGGACTCGGCCGTATCCACTACTTTTTGTAGTATTAACCATTTAAGTACATAGGTGTTTTCATAACAGGCTGTAATACAACCAGTCAATATACTCTCTGCCAAAGAACTACAGATGCTTATCAAAGTTTTAGATGTCATGCTGAATCTTCACAAACTTCTAACAATGTAGAGACGCTGCTGTGCGTCCTTTATAATTGCAGTTACGTGTGGAGCCCAGGACAGGTCCTCTGAAATGATAACAGACAGACAGACATACAGACATACTTTATTGATCCCGAGGGAAATTGGGTTTCGCTACAGTCGCACCAACCAAGAATAGTGTAGAACTATAGCAATATAAAACCATAAATAATAATAAGTTAATCATGCCAAGTGGAAATAAGTCCAGGACCAGCCTATTGGCTCAGGGTGTCTGACACTCCGAGGGAGGAGTTGTAAAGTTTGATAGCCACAGGCAGGAATGACTTCCTATGACGCTCAGTGTTGCATCTCGGTGGAATGAGTCTCTGGTTGAATGTACTCCTGTGCCTAACCAGTACATTATGGAGTGGATGGGAGACATTGTCCAAGATGGCATGCAACTTGGACAGCATCCTCTTTTCAGACACCACCGTCAGAGAGTCCAGTTCCACCCCGACCACATCACCGGCCTTATGAATGAGTTTATTGATTCTGTCAGTGTCTGCTACCCTCAGCCTGCTACCCCAGCACACAACAGCAAACATGATAGCACTGGCCACCACAGACTCATAGAACATCCTCAGCATCGTCCGGCAGATGTTAAAAGACCTCAGTCTCCTCAGAAAGTAGAGATAGCTCAGACCCTTCTTGTAGACAGCCTCAGTATTCTTTGACCAGTCCAGTTTATTGTCAATTCGTATCCCCAGGTATTTGTAATCCTCCACCATGTCCACACTGACCCCTTGGATGGAAACAGGGGTCACCAGTGCCTTAGCCCTCCTCAAGTCCACCACCAGCTCCTTAGTCTTTTTCACATTAAGCTGCAGATGATTCTGCTCACACCATGTGACAAAGTTTCCTACCGTAGCCCTGTACTCAGCCTCATCTCCCTTGCTGATGCAACCAACTATGGCAGAATCATCAGAAAACTTCTGAAGATGGCAACACTAAGGAATTTAAGGTTACTGACCCTCTCCACCTCTTGATCACCTGATGAGGACTGGTTTCCTCCTCCTGAAGTCAACAATCAGCACCTTTGTTTTGTTGACTTTGAGTTAAAGGTTGTTGTCATGGCACCGCTCAGCTAGATTTTCAACCTCCCTCCTATATGCTGATTCATCTCCATCTTTGATTCAGCCCACAATAATATTGTCATTAGCAAATTTAAATATAGCATTCAAGCTGAGCTTAGCCACACAGGAGCTGAATCAAAAACAGTAAGTCTGATAAAACACAGAAAATGTTGAAAATACACGGCAGGTTGGGCAGCATCGGGAGAGAAAAACTGAGCTTAAATTACTCTTCATCACGTCAACTGAAATCTATGTCCATCATTTTCTTTTGTTATTAACACCTACCCTGTGTTGTCTGCAACCTAGTGTCTAGCCTATGTGGTACCCGGCCTTCTTTATAAAGGCTCACAAGTTTGTTCTTTTCATTTATTTAAGGGTTTCATTTAACCTGAAAAATGGCAGATGGAGTTTAATACAGACAAGTGTGAGGTTTTGCACTTTGGAAGGACAAACCAAGGTAGTACATACAAGGCAAATGGTAGGACACTGAGGAGTGCAGTAGAACAGAGGGATCTGGGAATACAGATACAAAATTCCCTAAAAGTGGCATCACAGGTAGATAGGGTAGTAAAGAGAGCTTTCTCTGTAATTCAGTTTCTCAAGTCCCGGCAACATCCTTGTAAACCTTCTCTGCACTCTTTCAACCTTACTAATATCCTTCCTGTAATTAGGTGACCAAAACTGCACACAATACTCCAAATTCGGCCTCACCAATGTCTTATACAACCTCACCATAACATTGCAACTCTTATATTCAATACTTTGATTTATAAAGGCCAATGTACCAAAAGCTCTCTTTACAACCCTATCTACCTGTGATGCCACTTTTAGGGAATTTTGTATCTGTATTCCCAGATCCCTCTGTTCTACTGCACTCCTCAGTGTCCTACCATTTGCCTTGTATGTTCTACCTTGGTTTGTCCTTCCAAAGTGCAAAACCTCACACTTGTCGGTATTAAACTCCATCTGCCATTTTTCAGCCCATTTTTCCAGCTGGTCCAAATCCCTCTGCAAGCTTTGAAAAACCTTCCTCACTGTTCACTACACCTTCAGTCTTTGTATCATCAGCAAATTTGCTGATCCAATTTACCACATTATCATCCAGATCATTGATATAGATGACAAATAACAATGGACCCAGCACTGATCCCTGTGGCACACCACTAGTCACAGGCCTCCACTCTGAGAAGCAATCCTCCACTACCACTCTCTGGCTTCTGCCATTGAGTCAATGTCTAACCCAATTTACTACCTCACCATGTATACCCAGCGACTGAATCTTCCTATCTAACCTCCCATGCGGGACCTTGTCAAAGGCCTTGCTGAAGTACATGTAGATAACATCCATTGCCTTCCCTTCATCTACTTTCCTGGTAACCTCCTCGAAAAACTCTAACAGATTGGTTAAACATGACCAACCACGCATAATTCCTGAGGTCTATTTGTGCATTACCCTACCTCTCTGGATACCTGTGCCATCAAAGACTCTTGAACATTGGGAACTACTTGTCAGTAATTAGCTAATGTGATGGCAAAAAGAACAGGCCACCTTGAGTCAAAACATGAGTAATCTACAGATGCTGAAAATCATTTGGGAGAGCACTTTGACAAGCACCTTTACTCCATCCGCCAGAAAGAGCGGGATCCCCCAGTAGCCACCTATTTCAATTCTACTTCCCATACCCACTGCAATAACTCAGTCCATGGCTTCCTCTATTGCCCCACTGAGGCCACACTCAGGTTGGAGGAGCGACACCTTATATTCTGTCTGGCTAGCCTCCAAAATGATGGCATAAACATCAATTTCTTGAACTTTCAATAATGCCCCCCCCTTCACCAGTCCTTATTCCCATTTCCCTCTCCCACCTTATCTCCTTACCTGCCCATCACCTCCCTTTGGTGCTCCTCCACTTTCCTCGTTTTCATGGCCTTCTGTCCTCTCAAATCAGATTTCCCCTTCTCTAACCCTTTATCTCTTTCACCTATTAACTCCCCAGATGTTTACTTCAACCCTCCCCCATCCCAGTTCCACTTATCACCTCTCACTTTGCACTTATTCCTACCCTCCCCCAAACTTCTTACTGTGACTTCTCATCTTTTATTTCCAGTCCTGAAGAAGGGTCTCGGCACGAAACGTCAACTGCTTACTCTTTTCCATGGATGCTGCCTAGTCTGCCGAGTTCCTCCAGCATTTTGTGTGTGTGTTCCTAGAAAAGAAATGGACATCAGCAAGACATAGAGACGAAATGGTCAGACACACAGCAGGCAAAATTTAACACAGGAAAACACGAAATGATACATAGGAAGAGCTGAGAGCAATTAAGTGATCCAATACAGGGCACATTAGCTAAAGATCTGGGGTGGGGTGATAATATTTACATAAACCTTCCAACATATAGCAAAGTAATACTGATGAAGCAAGCTCGGAACTTTGGTGGTAGATTCACAGACAAAGGATAGGCTGGCTGAATACGAGATAGTAGGGTGCAGGGAATCAGAAGCTGTCAAAATGGTGGAGGGTGTGCGAGGTTTCTTGGATGTTGATGGGAAGTGACTAAACAAGTAGAGGGAGGATAGAATCAAGGTATGAGGAGCTAAGTTCAGTGGGGCAAGAGCCCCACTACACAAAAAGTCTGATGAACAACCAAAATGCAAAAGAAGACAAAATGTGTAAATACAAAAATTACAAATAATAACAACAATAATAATAAATATGTACATCAATAATAGTGAGAATGTGAGTTTAGACTCCTTGAAAGTGAGTCCATAGGTTCTGGAATCAGTTCAGTGTTGAGGTGAGTGAAGTTATCCACACTGATTCAGGAGCCTGATCATTGAAGGGTATAACTGTTCCTGAACCTGATGGTGTGGGACCTAAGTCTCCTGTACCTCCTTCCTGGTGGCAGCATTGAGAGTAGAGCATGGCCTGGCTGGCATGTGTCCTTGATGATGGATGGTTCTTTCTTGTGGCAGTGCCCTTTGTAGATGTAATGAAACAGTGCACTGAAATAGTAATGGAACAGTGCACTGGAATAGTAATGGAATGGTGCACTGAAATAGTAATGGAACAGTGCACTGAAATAGTAATGGAATGGTGCACTGAAATAGTAATGGAATGGTGCACTGAAATAGTAATGGAACAGTGCACTGAAATAGTAATGGAATGGTGCACTGGAATAGTAATGGAACAGTGCACTGGAATAGTAATGGAACAGTGCACTGAAATAGTAATGGAATGGTGCACTGAAATAGTAATGGAACAGTGCACTGAAATAGTAATGGAATGGTGCACTGAAATAGTAATGGAACAGTGCACTGAAATAGTAATGGAATGGTGCACTGAAATAGTAATGGAATGGTGCACTGAAATAGTAATGGAACAGTGCACTGAAATAGTAATGGAATGGTGCACTGGAATAGTAATGGAACAGTGCACTGAAATAGTAATGGAATGGTGCACTGAAATAGTAATGGAATGGTGCACTGAAATAGTAATGGAACAGTGCACTGAAATAGTAATGGAATGGTGCACTGGAATAGTAATGGAACAGTGCACTGGAATAGTAATGGAACAGTGCACTGAAATAGTAATGGAATGGTGCACTGAAATAGTAATGGAATGGTGCACTGAAATAGTAATGGAATGGTGCACTGAAATAGTAATGGAATGGTGCACTGAAATAGTAATGGAACAGTGCACTGAAATAGTAATGGAATGGTGCACTGAAATAGTAATGGAATGGTGCACTGAAATAGTAATGGAACAGTGCACTGAAATAGTAATGGAATGGTGCACTGGAATAGTAATGGAACAGTGCACTGAAATAGTAATGGAATGGTGCACTGAAATAGTAATGGAATGGTGCACTGAAATAGTAATGGAATGGTGCACTGAAATAGTAATGGAACAGTGCACTGAAATAGTAATGGAATGGTGCACTGAAATAGTAATGGAATGGTGCACTGAAATAGTAATGGAACAGTGCACTGAAATAGTAATGGAATGGTGCACTGGAATAGTAATGGAACAGTGCACTGGAATAGTAATGGAACAGTGCACTGGAATAGTAATGGAACAGTGCACTGGAATAGTAATGGAACAGTGCACTGGAATAGTAATGGAACAGTGCACTGGAATAGTAATGGAACAGTGCACTGGAATAGTAATGGAACAGTGCACTGGAATAGTTCAAGAGAAAGCAGTCACAGAATGCAGAATAAAGTGCTCAAGTTACGGAGAAAGTGCAGTCTCTTATTTGCATCAAAATCCAAACACACTTTAACACTTTAATTGCAGTTTTTTATGGATTGTAAGCACTAGCACAACAAACTTTGCATTGAGCCTGAAGAGCTTAAAGTGAACGGGTGAGTTCAAATAAGTTCTTTTTGAGTTTGAAAGGAGTGCAGGAGCTGGGGTCCAATGTGTTTAAAAGGAGCACCAAAAGTGGGATACAGTTTTCAGGGAGAAATGGGAAATGGGGCCCCAGTAAATTTAAAGAGAGAGCAGATGGAACATGTGGGGAATAATTGGATGATATAATTAATGTAGTTTATTCTGCAGACAGACAAGTTGAGAACTTTGGTTAAAATGAACCTTACTGGATCCATGTTCTTTATTGGTAGGGGAAGAGATTACAAAAACAGGGAAGTCACGCTGAACTTTTGGAAAGCACTTGGTTATCTCTGCAGAATGAAAGATGAGAATGGATCTTGTAAGGGAAAACTCCAGCTTCAGTGGTAGTTTGGACAAAGCATGGATACAGCAGTGGCTGATTAGCAGGAGGCGAAGAGTAGGAATAAAGGCAGAACTTTACTGGCTGGCTGCTGGTGACTAGTGCTGTTCCACGGGGGTCGGTGTTGGGTCTGATGCTTTTTACATTAAATGATTTGGATTATGGAATTGATGGCTTTGTTGCAAAGTTTGCAGATGATATGAAGATAGGTGAAGGGGCAGGTAATTTTGTGGAAGTGGAGAGGCTGCAGAAAGAGTTCGACGGATTAGGGGAATGGTCAAAAAATTTGGCAGATGGAATATGGTGTTGGGAAGATTATGGTCATGCATTTTGGTAGAAGAAATTAAAGGGTTGATTATTTTCTAAATGGAGAGAAAAAAACTGAGATGCAAAGGGCCTTGGGTGTCCTTGTGCATGATTCCCTGAAGGTTAATTTGTGGGTTAAGTCTGTGGTGAGCAACATCAGTATTGACTTCAAGAGGATGAGAATATATAAGCAAGGATATAATGTTGATATTTTATAAACGCTGGTGAGGTTTCACTTAGAGTAATATGAACGGTTTTGAGCCCCTTATCTCAGAAAGGATGTGCTGAAACTGGAAAGGGTTAAAGAGCATTTGATGGCTCTGGACCTGTATTCACTAGAATTCAGAAAAATGAGGGGTGAATTCATTGTAACCCATTGAATTGACAGAGTAGACGTGGAGGGGTTGTTTCCTATGGTGGGAATATCTAAGACTCGCGGACACAGCCTCAGAATAGAGGGGCACCCTTTTAGAGTGGAGATGAAGAGGAATTCCTTCAGCCAGAGAGTGGTGAATCTGTGGAGGCCAAGTCTTTATGTATATCTAAGGCAGAGGTTGATCGATTCTTGATTGGTCAGGATGTGAAGGGAAGAAGGCAGAACACTGGGGCTGAGAGGAACATTGGATCAGCCATGATGAAATTTTGGAACAGAATCAATGGGCTGAATGGTCTAATTCTACTCCTATATCTTATGGTCTTATGGTATCCATTAGTGGAATATGAAAGCATCTGGAGTTGCTGACAGTGGAGAGAAAAAGAAAACACGATACAGTTTTCTCTCAGAACATTTATTTCTAATTCTGGCCTTTGTTTTCAGAAGCCTCCAGATGAGGGATGGAGATATGGACATTTTTGTGAAAGTTAACATTTTAGTACTAGAACCCTGATATAGTGGAGAGGGATACAGTAATGCCACAAAATAAAAATGGGAGAAGACTGGACAAAGGAAAATAGAATAACAGCATATTTGGAAGAAGTTATTTCAATCGGGACAATGGGTTGTAGGAAGAGATCGAATCAGGTTGTGCATGACAGGAGGCAGATGTGATTTGAGCAAGGATCTCCGGGGAAGTGAGGTCAGTTATAACCTGGAGAGAAATTGTTTGATGTTTGGTGACGGGTCATATAACAAAGGGAGTTACAAGAAATATCCGAAAGTTGGCATACAGACTCTGTAAGATAAAGATTTGTTTGCCAAGCAAAGTAACATTTGTTAGTGTTTGTCTCAACAGTGATAGGGTAGGATCGTAGTGAATGGAATACTCAAAGTCTAAGCAGCATGAATTGGAATGAATGAGATGGTAGAAAGTTTGCCATGTCCAAATTACCCTGTTAAGAGGCAATGAGTAGATCTCAAGAGGGTCAGAAACCAGAGGAAGGATCCTGAATGTTTGAGAGTTCATAAGGACAAGAGTTCTGGTAAAATGGCAGCACACTCAGTTGCCACAGCTTCTACAGGGACAGGCAAAGGTGCTGTTGTCTCTTTTAAATGTATTTTTTTTACAATTGTAAGATCCTGCTGGGTGTCAAGAACTTAGAGTATTGCAGATCTACCCCGCCAGCAAGCTGCTTGTTAGCAGAGAGTCTGAAGGAGCTGGACTTGGCGCCAGACATGCTGCTCCTGCGTCAGAGGGCCATCAGACGGGTTGGTGCACAAAGGCAAGTCCAACAGCAAGTGATCATCTTGGTCACTTGTGTCTTATCACAAGATCCTGCTGGACGTTGTTAATGTGGAATGCTGCAAGCCTGATTCACTGATCTACTGGCAGGCGGCGGGGGAGCTGTGTGGCATCAGTTGTAGCGAGGACTAGGCAGGCGCTTCATGTATGGTTCAATGACAATTAAGTTTGAACCTGAACTCGAAGAGATTCTGAAGATGCTGGAAATACAGAACAACACACACTAAATGCCAAAGGAACTCAGCTTCTATGGGGTGGACTAAGATGCTTTGAGCTGAGACCCTTCATCAGGACTAGAAAGAAAGGAGGAAGAAGCCAGAATAAAAAAGTTGGGGTAGGGGAAGAAGTACAAGCTGGCAAGTAATAGTAGAGAGTTTTAGCTATGGTGTTTATTGCAAAAGGCTTAGAATGGTTATGTTAAATAAAAATGTACACTCAAGTGTGAAAGTAGATAAATGTGTGAAGTAACTCAGCTGGTTGAAGAAAGACTTAGCCCAGATGGATTGGAATCAAAGCTTGGAATAATGAAAGGCGGGAAATGGATAATATAAAGCATCACAGAGATGGTTCAGGTACAAACCAGTATCATTCTAAAGGATGAGACAAGAATGGAAACCACGGATATGGCTCTTTGAAAGACCAAAGTTAAAAAGGTTAAAATAGAACAAAAATATTGACAAAACTTATGGTTTAACATTGTAGAGAATCAGACTTGTTAAAATAGAACAGATAAAGAAGACAACATTTATAATATTGTTGAGAATTTGGCTTAGTATAAAACTTCAAACAAAATCCATAAGAAAGTCACAAAGTTAAGCAGGAAGATAGATCAGTAGCTATCTTAAAAGGGAATACATTTGTTTTAGTTACAAATACTACAAAGTTAATCAAAGAAGGGGTGTGACTATTTGGGTGAAAGAAAGGAAATCTTGTGAAGACAGAGGCAAGAAAGGCAAGCGTCAAAGACTAAATGTGTCCAGAATAGTGATGAGTCTGCATATCGACAGCAGGTGGACCAACTGGCGCTCTGGTGCAGTCGGAACAATCTGGAGCTGAACACGCTCAAGACAAAGGAGATGATAGTGGATTTCAGGAGACATCCCCCCGCTATGTCTCCCCTCACAGTCCTCAGCAGCCCTGTGTCCACCGTGGAGAACTTCAGGTTTCTGGGAACCACCATCTCTCAGGATCTGAAGTGGGAGCAGAACATCAGCTCCATCCTGAAGAAGGCCCAGCAGCGGATGTATTTCCTGCGGCTCTTGAGGAAATACGGTCTGCCTCAGGAATTGCTGCTGCAGTTCTACACTGCAGTCATTGAGTCTGCCCTGTGCACCTCCATCATTGTGTGGTTTGGAGCCGCCACCAAGCAGGATAGAACCAGACTACAGCGCACAGTGAGGACTGCCGAGCGCATCATTGGAGCCTCCCTGCCCTCTATTGTGGACCTGTACTCTTCCAGGTTGAAGAAGAGGGCGGGGAACATCATAAAGGACTCCTCCCATCCTGCGCATGGACTGTTTGATCTGCTTCCGTCTGGTAGGCGCTTCAGATCCCTCCAGACTAAGACTAATAGGCACTGGAGAAGTTTTTTCCCTACTGCGGTCACTTTGCTGAACAGTTAACTGCCGGTTAACTGTCGGCTAACTATTACTTGGATTGCACTACCTGTATGTATAATCTATATTTTCATTTTTATTTATCATTATTATTGTTATGAGCAAAGAGACAACATCTGCCGGAAGTAAATTCCTTGTATGTGCATAGGTACTTGGTGATTAAAGTCTGATTCTGATTCTGATTCTGATTTATGTTTTTCTTCTTTAAGATCCCTACTAATGCTGCAGTAGTGTTGGAGGTCCTGGAAAAATATTGAACACAAAATGTAAGTGGACAACAAGATGGCTGTGTTTAAAGAAAAGAACTTACCAAGATCTAACTCTATTAACTGAGAGAAGCAGAGTTGGATGTATAATCTCAACAGCCACAGATCCATTTACTCTCCACATTTCAGATTTGTGAATGATGCCCACAAAACCCTGCATAACGTGAAGTACACCATAATGTGGAAACTAGCGAAGTCATTGAAATTAAGCACAAATGGAAATAAAATACAATGGTAAGTGATTGTATTTCTAGACTTCTTGGTAATGTGTGTGCTAAGTTAAAGTGCTTTTTCCTCATTCAAGCAACTTACCTCACTTTCTTTTTCTGAAGACATTAAAGTCTAGCTGAAGAAAAACTCAATGACTATTGCTTTCTCTTTGCCAACTTGCCTGAGTTTATATTCTTTATTCAAGTTGAGTTGGAATTTTTGATTAGAGGAGCTCTCACTCAGCCTTAAATTTGCCACCACCTATTTATATTGTTACATACAAATAAATCGTGGACTGAGTTTTTCCTCTTGGAGGTTTATATATCGTCTTTAAGGTTGCAATTTGCACATTTGCCAGAAGACTGCCTTCAGGGTCAACCAGAATGATGCCTGCTGAAGATCAAAACACTGACACAAGTATAGAGCATTCAACAGACATACCTTTGCTGGCTTGGAGGCAATAGCTCTGATCTTTATATATTCTATACTTAACTATGTTACTGCATTCTCATCCTTTACCATCAAATTCCAAAACATTTAACCACATTTTTTCCAGTACACTGGGGATCTCATCGCCCTGGTAGACCAATCTTCATTAGAACAAGTTGCTTCACAGTTTCCTTCCTTGCAGTGGGAACCTCCTCTGGCCTGCTCATCTCAGATGTCCCCAGCGCTTCCTCTGAACAGCTTACAGAGGGTGTCCAATTCTCCAAGGTACTTTAAGAACTGGTCATGCTTTGAGCCAGTGATCATCCACTAAACCTTGCTCATGGATGGTCTGCATATCATCAGATAATGTCCATTTCCCAGAGTGGTCAGACATGAGAAGGACCTGGTACACAACAGGAAAACATTTTTATCCAAATCTACAGTTACGATCATATAACACATATCGCTCACTATAAAGCTCACTAGTTTGTTATAAAGCTAGTTATAAAGCTCACTAGTTCGTTTAGTACTAGTTTCTCAGTACTTCAGTCCTGGTATTATTTAATTATTAATTGTTGTCCTGTATTTTGGTTTTCAGGTAGGGATGCTGGATCCTAAAGCTGACCTCAGTGACCTTGGCCTAAAAAGCCAGGTAGGACCATGTAGATTGTAATACGCAGACAGAAGAACACTGCCTCCTTGTAATTCATCGATTCCTTCCTTGAAAGTCTGAACAACTGTCTTCTCTAATCTGCCGCAGGAAGGATGAAGATGTTGCGTGACCAATGCAATTCGGTTTCAAGATTTATACCATTTTGTTTCATGAAATCTTTAGATTACCCAACTGTGAGGCACCTTCCAGGGTTGATATTAACCTATGAGATTATCCACGGACACAGAGACTTTGTCCAAGCTTTCCTATTGTGGGACTTAACTGCAAAGTGTCCATTATAGACATGTTTATCCACTTCAAATGAGCTTCAGCCATCGGCAGGAAGTCACCCTATAAAGATCCAACATATTCGATGCAATTCTGCTCCCTGATTGCCTGGACTATTCCCAAGGGTGCCACAGCAGCCATTGGTTTTCCTGACCTTTCCTGCAAAGCTGCACTTCTTGTCCAGTATCCATTTTATGCCACCTTGTGTATGAGGTGGCTAACCCTTTCATGCCAATAAAGCCTGGGCCTGTCTGTTATTGTTTCAGGATCAATGCCCAACTTTATTAGGGATGACAACTATTACCCCATATGATTCATTCATCCCTAACACTCACCCCTGAGTTCCAGGAATGGTACATTTAAACTGTGGTTCTTTCCCTTTCGGCCACCCTTTCACGGTTTGCTAATTCAGATTTAGATCTATTTACCACACGTACATTGAAACTTACAGTGAAAACAAACCAACACAACCCAAGGATGAGCTGGGGGCAGCCCGCAAGAATCGCCACACATTCTGGCGGTGACTGAGCATGGCCACACAGGCTTGGCAGAGCAACACACAGCACAACAAAATGGAACCCATCATATACCATCTCACGAACCTGAGACAGCACACGATCTTTAATTGTCCCTTGGCTTGCACAGTTGTCACGATGTGCGCTGGCAAAATTGGAACCCAAGTGCAGGAGAACGACAGACTCTGATGTAGGGATGACAATGAGAGTTTCTTCATTATAATTACAAAAGAATATCACTGGCTCAGCCAAGCAACACGACAGGAAGGTATATTCTCAAAACTAGGACCCTGCGATTAGCGCTAATCCGGCATCCGCTTAAATAATACAAGTAACCCGGAATCCATGAGCCCATCAAAATAAACTGAACGAGCTTAAACAGAAGGCACCAGGAGTCCGCATTACAAAGAGCAAATCACGTGAGAGAAACACAAGGAACTTTACAGGACTGTCTTTAAACAAAAATTAACCAAGTCAGGCTCTCTATGAACCTTGGAGCCCAACACTGTCTGGCATCCCACACAAGCCTGAAGAACTCACTACAACAGTAGTCATAACAGTGTTCAGACAGTCCATCGTCCACACCTGGCCTGATGTTTCTTCATTGGAGATGGTCATTCGCTGTAGAACCTGGCTGTGTTGCCCAGCTTTGAAAGCAATAGCGTCTTCGTTCCATCTCAGGATGAAAGGCCACCTTTGAGCTTGTCAGGAAACTACTTGAAGCTTCCTTAAGATCACAAGAAAATTGTGTTGCAGGAAGGGACACAAGAAAATAGGAGCCACAGTAGACACCTCAGCCCTTCAGCTTTACCTCACCATTCAATATGATCATAGCTGGTCTGCCTCAGACATCCTCCTGCCTTTAAAGTCCTGATGAAGTCGACCTGAAATGTTGACAGTTTATTCTCTTCCATAGATGCTGCCTGACCTGCTGAGCTCCTGCAGCAATTTATGTGTTGCTCTGGATTTCCAGTTTTAGCAGAATCTTCTGTGCTCATGATTTGCTGCTCCATTGGGAGGTCTCTTAGAGTTATGGCTGCCCTGAAGAAGTTTAAATCTCTTCTCTGAAGGAAGTTCAGTGAGAATCTCACTTACTGTTCCTCCTCTGTAATTTCTGTTTTTTTCCTACTCTTTGACCATGTGTTCACCCAGACTCGCTACTGCAAACATGAGTAGTTACTGGGAACTTGTCTCTGCAGCTATCTTGCTCCTCATGACTTCCAGCTCTGTTTCCAGGCCTCCCTTATTATGGGACCAGCAAGGATCCCAGCCATCTGCATTTTATTATCCCACCCCTCCACCTACCTTCTTACTCTGGCTTCTTCCCCCTTCCTTTCCAGTCCTGAAAGGAATAAGGGTCTTGGCCAGAACATTGACTGCTTATTCCCTTCAGTAGGTTTTCCAGACCTGCTGAGTCCCTGCAAAATTTTGTGTGTGTTGCTCTGTATCAACTCAGCATGATCCTGAGTGTCTAATCCCTCAAAAAAAGTATCTTGTTCCCCCCCCCCCCCAAACTTCTATAGTTGCATCACCTCCACTGCCCTCAGAGCTGAGAATTCCAGAGGTTAATCAACTTCCATGAGAAGCTGACAAAACGTTGGGACACAAACTCTGTTGGCTTTCCGGAACCATCGTGAGTCCAATGTGACGGCACAGCTCAGCACTGCTTGATAAGATTAACTCTCTACCTTAGACAAAGTGGACCAGATCATAAGCAAACTGTAACAATTTGTTCAAATGCACAAAAAAAAAACATACCTTGGGCTTCGCTCTGCGTGAGCCTCACATCCTTTTGCAGCAACAGGGCCAAGGGTGTTCTCGGAATTAGCGAGAATTAATTATTATAATTTGTCAATATCAGGTTTGTCTTTATTTTGAGCAGGAGCGCTGGTAATGGCATTTACTTCTCTTCATCACCATAGCTTGTCACACCAGACAGCCAGCCACGCCAGTGTTGTTTGGTTGACGTTGAGCAGGTCAGTGTCTGCTAAATCATGTGAGAGTGGGCAGTTGCGCAGAACGCGTTCAATGTTCTGCGCCCTTTCGCCACACTCACAGGATTCGCTGGTCTATAAACACCAGTTCACCATATTGTCTCCCATCCTACAGACTCCCGCTCTCTCTGTGTTGAGAGTGCACCACCTCCGTCGTCAAGCAGTGCCCCATCCGGCAACATTTCTGTGGGGTTTAGCACTGTATTGTTTGGTGGGGCTCTGGCTTTTGTTTGTTCCCAGAGGTCAATTTTGTATGTTTGGGGGGGACATTCCTCCACTTGTAGCAAAATTTTTCCTTGATTTTAGGCGGTTGGAAACTGGCACATGATGAGGTAGCGGGTGCCGTGGATCCGAGTTCTATTTACCTTTTTCAATTTTTGTTGTAGTGTGTTTTGGATCTCTGGGGGAGCAATGCTGGCAATTCTGTAAATGATGTTAGGGGTGTGGGGCGCAGCGTGGCCGTGATTATTTGGCAGGCTTCGTTAAGCGACGTGTCTATTTACTTCTCTTGATCTTGATAGTTCTTTTGCATCCAAAACATTGGCCTTCATTCACCGAGGAAATATCCTCACTTCTCTGTAAGTGCCAGCCTTCTATTTCCTGTCTGCTGAGAGCATTTTCCCAGATTCTACTGGTGTTCACCTCATAAGGATCTTGTAATTGGACTATCAGCCAAGTGTACAGTGATCCCAGAAAGGTTCTGCCGTAGACGCTCTGTGGTCCTTCGAATGATAGCAAATGCAGATGAAACTCCGACAGGTAATATGTTATACACACCAGTAAAGCAAAAGAGCTGAAGAATGGTTTCAGCCCAATGTGTCGACTTTTTATTCATTTCCGGAGATGGTGCCTGACTTGGTGAGTTCCTCCAGCATTTTGTGTGGGAAACTAAAGAGCTGATCATTGACTTTAGGGAGGGGAAGGAGGATGAGAGTGCAACAATTTACATTTGCGAATCAGCTGTTAAAAGGGTCAGCAGCTTCAAGTTCTTGGGAATTAACACATCAAATGATCTGGGTCCAGAACATAGCTGCAATCACAGGGAAGGCACAGTAGGTGTTTACTTTCTTAGCAGGTTAAGGAGGTTTGTTTTGTTACCCAATGATCCAATAAACTTCTACAGCTGTACCATTAAAAGTACTTACACTGGTCGCTTCACAGTCTGGTAAGGGAATTGAAATGTGCAGGAATGTAAGAAGCTGACTTTGATGTAATTATGCCCATGTGTTGTTGGCCATCAAAATCTTCTTTACAAGTGCCGTTGCTATCATGACTCATACCTAATGTAGTGAACAACTGTCCTGACAAAACTGCATGGAAGTCTTCTGTTCTGGGAATAGTTTTCTATTCCAGGAAACAATATTCAATTTACAGACAGTTTGTAATTTCCACAAATCCTGAAGGGCCCATTATGCTTTAACCCTGAGCACTTCCCATTCAGAGTACTCAGAGGTTTAATTACTTACCTCTAAGAAGGCTATCAATTTATGCATTTTTGGTTTTCGTTTCATTGCATGAGCTAATATCCTTGGCTTGGTGAAGCATGGTAAAGTGTCACCATTCAAATGGATTTATGCTAGTTGCCCACCAATGTGGCCAGCTCAGCTTTGGAAATTTCTTCATCTTTTAATGAACTTCTTTTAATGATCCAGCTTATCAATGTTATAATAAATGTTCCACTAATTCACCTTTTTATTCCTTCAGCCAGGAGCTCTTGAACATGCAACAATCTTGGGTGGTCTTCACTATTCACTATTTCACTGTGACATTAGCTGCTCCAATGTAAACGTTTTAAGATCAGCTGCAGTGTTTTATGACTAGCTGATTCCATACCAGGCCTGGTTCATCCGTGTGGTGTTGGACCCCGTGTATTAGTGATGCCAATATTATGTCTCTGTCATTTGTTGTCATGGCAGCAGTCATTGGTTTTACCATAGCTGTGACCATTTTCCTTTCTTACTTTATTTTTAAGAGCAGGTTGTTGTCAGACTTTCCATCTGTCTTTGAAAATGCTTCTCTTCCGACTGAGAGAAACATTTTCCTCGTCATTAAGATGCGAACATACATAAAGATGAGGGCTGAATTCCGTTCTTTAGGAAGTTGACTTATTTCCTTCAGTCTTGCTGAGTAAACAGTGAACAGGGTCCTTCTCAGGATCCACCAAGATGCCAAGGACTAAATAGTCACATGTGATAAACTTTCAAAAAAGCCCCATGACTCTGTTGGCTTAGAGAAGAACATGCAATTCCATTCAATTCTATATATTGTTCTGTATCAGTTCTATACATTACTATAATAAAGTGTACAATCCAATGTGTCAGTTCCCTAGTAGAATAAATTGGACTCTTGACCTCACAATCTCTCTTGTCAAGATCTTGCATCTTGCACCACAGAGAGTGCTGAATCTGTGGAATTCTCTGCCACAGGAAACAGTTGAGGCCGGTTCATTGGCTATATTTAAGAGGAAGTTAGATATGGCCCTTGTGGCTAAAGGGATCGGGGGTATGGAGAGAAAGCAGGTACAGGGTTCTGAGTTGGATGATCATACTGAATGGCGGTGCAGGTTCGAAGGGCCGAATGCCCTACTCCTGCACCTATTTTCTATGTTTCTATGTTCCTGTATTGCACTCTCGCTGTTACACTTTATGCTGATGGTTATTATTTTACCTTGTTCTCCCTCAATGAACTGTATGAAGGGTAAACAAGAAAAACTTTTCACTGTATCTTAGTATAGGTGGTGATAATAAACCTATCCCAAATCCACTTCCACTTTGGGCAGCAATCCGGAGATGATGACGAGCTGCAGGCTGCTTTCCAATTGGACTGAGATCAGCTGACTCAGGATGGACCCGTCGGGAAGCCAGGACACTTGCTTTAAATGTACCTAGACTGAAAGGTTAGGGGGAGACCATTTGTCCAAACCGTCCTTGTTCTCTCCGTTCATCCTGCAGAAGCTGCAGTATCTCCTATTTTATTTTGTTTCCTCGGGCAAATAAGCACCTCCGTTAAACTTGAATGAAATAGTACAGTTACTGTGGCTGGTAATGAGCCTGATGATTATAAAGCAAAGAAAATACTTTATGCAGACAGCAGCTCACACATAGTAGCAGCTTTTTTATGGAATTACATAAAATGTTAAATTATAATAACTGCACGTGCTGTGTGTATGAGCTAATCACTAAAGGGATAATTAATGTTTCCCTACAGGAACAAGGCAGACAGGCGAAAATCTCCAGATGCTGGAAATCCAAGCAACACACACAAAATGCTGAAGGAACTCAGCAGGCCAGGCAGCATCTATGGGAAAGAGTACAGTCGACGTTTCAGGCCAAGACCCTTCATCAGGACTGGAATGGAAGGGGGCAGACACTGGAATAAGAAGATGAGGGGAAGGGAAGAAGATAAGCTAGAAGCCAGGTGTGTGGGAAAGCTGAGGAGTTGGAGAAGGAAGAGTCTGATAGAAGAGGAGAGTGGACCATGGGAGGAAGGGAAGAAGGAAGAACAACAGGGGATGGTGATAGGCGGGTGATGAGAGTAGGTAAGAGGCCTGAGTGGAGAATAGAAAAAGAGGGATGAGGGAGGGCTGGAACATGGACTGTTCCATGTGGCCAACAAAATGACAGGCATAACTGGTGCCCATGCGGGTGCCTATGACTACTCTTTTGAGTCTGGAGAAAATGGGGGGAGCTAAAGGAGAAATGGCCAGGGTAGTGACCAGTTCTGCTAGATGGAGGATGGTGATGATGGAGGGGAAATGGTGGGGTCTTCTACTGAGAAAGATGCAGAGAGCTTTAAAGATCTCCTCTAAGCAACATGCACAAAATACTGGAGGAACTCATTAGGCCAGGCAGCATCTCTGAACAAGGCCGGGTGGGGTGAAGGATTTATTTTGTCCTTTTCCCTGATGGAATATATACGATTTTCAAATAGAGAGTGAAGTTAATATCTATATTGAACCCACTCCATTTCAACTGCTGAGTTACTATCTCCCAGTGCATGGTTTCGCTCCTAATCCAGGCAACATCCTGATTAACTTTACCAGCATCTTGTCCAAAGCCTCTATGTCCTGTAATAGGCTGAGCAGATCACAACACAGTGCTCTAAATCTGAACCAACCAACCTTTTATACAGTTGCTACCTGCCTTCTTGACTAACTGCTTTGAGCAAGGCAGGGATGCCTTTTGTCCATCTCCTCTGGAGACGTGAGGCAACACCTCCACCAGATATACCACCACAATGTTAATAGAGGGGAATAAGGTATCTTACTTATCTTTATCTGATTGTTTGAGTTTCTAGGAGAAAGCATCTGAAAGCACCATAGAGTCAGAAGATTAGAAACAAAACCATGCAGTGGAAGAAAGTTTTAAGTAACTATGCAGTTGAAATGTAGAGTACAACACTGAAACAGGCCCTTTGGCCCATTTAGCCCATGCCAAAACCATTTAAACTTCCTACTACCATCGACCTGCTCCGGGGCCATAGCCCTCCATATCCCTACTATTCACGTATCTATCCAAACTGCTCTTAAATGTTGAAACCAAGCTTGCTTGCACCACTTGTGCTAGCTGCTCATTCTACACTCTCACAACCCTCTGAGTGAAGAAGTTGCCCCTCATGTTCCCCTTAAACTTCTCACCTTTCACCCTTAATTTGTGACCTCTGGTTGTAGTCCCACCCAACCTCAGTGGAAAAAGCCTGCTTGCATTTACCCTATCTATAACCCCTCATAATTTTGTATCCCTCTATCAAGTCTCCTCTCAATCTTCTACCATCCAAGGAATAAAGTCTGAACCTATTGAATCTTTCCTTATAATTCAGGTCCTCCAGACCTGGCAACATCCTTGTAAATTTTCTCTGTATTTTTTCAACCGTATTTACATGTTTCCTGATGACCAAACTGCACACAATGCTTTAAATAAGGCCTGAGCAATATCTTATACAACTTCAACAAACCATTCCACCTCCTGTACTCAATACATTGATTTATGAAGGACAATGTGCCAAAATCTTTCTTTATGACCCTATCTATCTGTGAAGCCACTTTCAAAGTATTCTGGACCTGTATTCCCAGATCTCTTTGTTCTCCCGTACTCCTCAGTGCCCTACTGTTCACTGTGTAAGACCTACCCTGGTTGGTCCTTACAGTTACTGTTATGGATCCTGCAATCCATCTGCATTGTAGGAGTGCTGTACAGATGAGCATTGTACCAGTTGCCTCCATCTCTTAACGAGTCCCTGGGTTGTGGCAAAGCTGTCTTGGGTCTACTCTGCAATGTTGTCTGCCCATCTCTTCCTCTGTCTGCAACTTTTTCTTTTCCCCTGCACCGTTCCCTGAAGAATGGTCTTTGAGAATCCATTTGATATTGTTATGTGACCACACCATCTCAGTTTCCTCTTCCTTACAGTGGACAGTGGATCTTCGTAGTGTCAAATGTGTTGGGTAATGGTTCTTCATACTTTGTTGTTTAAAACGTGGTCTGGAGATGAGATGCCGAGGAACCTTCTGAAGCATCTCTTTTCTACTGCCTGGATCTTCTTTTGCAGTTCTGCTGTCAAAGACCATGACTCGGATTCATACAAGAAGATGGCGAGCACAAGTGCATGCAGGCGTTTCAAATTGGATCTGAGAGCGATGTTATTGTCTCTCTAGATTGGTTTTAGTTTAGCCAGTGTTGCTGTTTGGGCTGTCCTTGCAAGGCACCAAGATACTTGAACTGTTTGACAGTCTCTAGTACTTGTCCACAGACTGTGATTTTAGTTGTGATTGCCTCCTTACTGTTTCTCATCAGCTGAACAGAAGAAATAAGCACTGAAGAGCAGGCTGGACTCAGAAGTAGAACAGAACAGATATTCAACTCTGAGAACTGTGCGAGAAATACAACCAACATCTTCCACGTGTTCATAGTCTTCAAGAAGGCATTCAATAGGGTGTGGCATGATGCATTCTGGGCCACATTGAAGTGATACAACACGGACCAGAAGCTGATCCAAACCATCACGCAGCTCTACACCAAAGCTAGCAGTGTGCTACTTGTTCAACGCACAGTTGGAGAGTGCTTCCACACATCAGCTGGAGTCCGACAAGGCTGGATCCTTTCACCACGCGTTCAATGTTTTCCTGGAGCAAATAATGACAGATGCTCTGGAAGAGCATAGTCAGCATCGGAGGACTGATCATAACCAGTCTCAGCTACACCGATCATATTGATGGGCTGCCAGTAAGTGAGGATGAATTGGCCTATAATTTCCTAGTTTATGTTTAGAACCTTTTTTAAACAGTGGAACAACATTGGGTATCCTCCAATCCTCTGGTACCGCTCCTGTCACTCAGGGTGTTTTAACCATCTTATTTAGAGCCATGACAAATTCCAGACTTGTCTCCCATAGGATCCCAGGGAACAGCTTGTCAGGCTCAGGGGATTTATCCACCCTGACTTGCCTCGGGGTACAAACACCTCTTCTTCTGTGTCAAACAAGAGAAAATCTGCAGATGCTGGAAAGCCAAGCAACACCCAAAAAATGCTGGAGGCATTTAGCAGGCCAGGCAGCATCTATGGAGAAGAGTACAGTTGACGTTTCAGGCCAAGACCCTTCAGCAGGACTGGAGAAAAAAGAGATGAGGAGTAGATTTAAAAGGTGTGGGGAGGGGATGTAGAAACACAAGGTGATAGGTGAAACTGGGAGAGGGAGGGGTGAAGTAAAGAGCTGGGAAGCTGATTGGTGAAAGAGATACAGGCCTGGAGAAGGGGGAATCTGATAGGAGAGGACAGAAGACCATGGAAGAAAGAAAATGGGAGAGGAGCACCAGATGGAGGTGGTGGACAGGCAAGGAGATAAGGTGAAAGAGGGAAAAGGGTATGGGGAATGACGAAGGGGGGGCATTAGCAGAAGTTTGAGAAATCGATGTTCATGCCATTAAGTTGGAGGCTACCCAGACAGAATATAATGAGTTGTCCTCCAAGTCATCACAACAGTAGAGGAAGCCATGGATTGACATATCAGAATGGGAATGGGACATGGAATTCAAATGGGTGGCCACTGGGATATTCCACCTTCTGGTGGACAGAGTGCAGCTATCTCCAATCTACGTCAGGTCTCGCCAACATACGTGATGCTACACAGGGAGTCCCACCAAGCACATCATTCCCTCCCCCCACCCCACTTTCTGTAGGAATGTCTCCCTACGTGACTCCCTTGTCCATTCATAACTCCCTCCTGATCTCCCTCCTGGCACTTATCCTTGCAAGCAGAACAAGTGCTACATCTGCCCCTGCACCTCCTCCCTCAGTACCATTCAGGGCCCCAAACATTCCTTCCAGGTGAGGTGACACTTCACCTGTGAGTCTGTTGGGGTCATATATTATTGCCGGTGCTCCCAGTGTGGCCACTGTATATTGGTGTGACCCATTTGGTCTTCCAGAGGATCAATTTTGTCCCTTGCAATTCTTTTGCTATTAACACATCTATAGAATCCTTTAAGATTCTCCTTCACCTTGTCTGCTAGAGTAAATTCTTGCCATCTTTTAGCCATCCTGATATCTTTCATATGTTCTTTTGTACTTGTTGTCTTTCATAAGCACCTCATTTGTTCCTCTCTTAAACAGGGCCTCAATATTTCCTGAAAACCAAGGTTCCCTACACTTCCAAATGCTGGTGGAACACAGCAGGCCAGGTAGCATCTATAAGGAGAAGCACTGTTGACGTTTCGGGCCGAGACCCTTGGTCAGGACGTTCTGACGAAGGATCTCGGCCCGAAACGTCGACAGTGCTTCTCCTTATAGGTGCTGCTTGGCCTGCTGTGTTCCACCAGCATTTTGTGTGCGTTGTTTGAATTTCCAGCATCTGCAGATTTCCTCATGTTTATTCCCTATACTTGTTATCTTTACCTTTTATTCTGGCAGGCACATACAAGCTTTGTACTCCCAAAATGTCATTTTTTGAAGGCCTCCCACTTTCCAAGTACACCTTTGCCAGAAAGCAGCTTGTCCCAATCCACACTTGCCATTTCTAATGCCATCAGCTTTGGTCTTTCTTCAATTTAGAATCTCATCCTATGGACCAGACCTATCTTTTTGCATATTTACTTTAAAACTAATGTCATTGTGGTCACTGGATGCAATGTGTTCCCCTACACAAACTTTTGTCACCTGCCCCGTCTCATTCCCAGAGAGCTGATCCAGTATCACACATTCTCTCATTGGGACTTCTACGTACTAATGAAGGAAGCTTTCCTGAACACATTTGGCAAACAGTATCCTATCCAGTCCTTTTAAAGTATGGGATTCCCAATCAATATGTGGAAAGTTAAAATCACCAACTATAACAACCTTATATGTCTCGCAAGAACTAAACTGAGGTCTTAGAACACTGAGAACACTTAATCTCTTCCCTCCATCCTCCCTCATTACCAGACAGTGAGGTAGCAGTATTTGTAGAGACACATGCTCTTCTATCAATTTGGAACCGTGCACAAGGTTTGGTACAATTTACGCACCAGAAGGAATGCTGGTAGATGTTTGAGATCGTTCCCCTTCCCATGTCACTCTGACATTTAGCGCTGTTTGTTAAGGACTTTTGGAACAGACTAACTAACTGACATAGGAAGCAGTTGGGTAGATTCTCCTGCACCATTTACCATTTTCATTGCATGGTCATCAAAATAACCTGCCCTTTCAATCTTTTGCTATTTACTGTAACTCATTTGGAATGTGAGAGAGGCATGAAAGGGAGAACCCTAAAGTTTTGATCCAATGGTTGAAAGCAATGTTGAAATAAGGAAAATGAGGGATACACAAGACCAAAATTTGAGGAATGTTGAATGGTTTAAAGGTTAAAAATAGACAATGGCAAGGTTAGTGCTCCTATGCAAGGATGGGAATTTTAACATTGAGCTGCTGATGATTTGGTGTACATTGGTGTTGGACATACAAGGTTATGGTAGTGCAAGAGAGTTTTAGGGCTCAGGTTTATGTATGGTGCAGGAGAGGTTCTGCATCATTGAATCCTGGAATAGCAAAAGCAGACTTAGCTATCAGAAGTGCAATCTAAAATGTCTCCGTAAGGTGGACTGAAGTAAGTGGAAGAGAACCCAGAAGTACTGGCAGCAAGCTTGAATGAATTGGATCACATGAACAGTAAAGTCTCAGGATATGGCTGGGGCCCTTCTTTGACGTACCTGGCAATTGCTAATGACTAATGTTTAGAAAGAGGACAACATCAATATTTTTAAGAATGTAAGGATTCTTCTTCAGAGTCATGATGCACAACAAGTCTGAGATTTCTACATTTGATTATGTGGAGAATTTCTCAACGTCTCCATCCAAAATGTCTCAATCTGATGTGACAATCCATCATTACCCAATGGTACCACTGTTTGTTGGTAATTATTCCAAATAATGCAATTTCTTTCCTTTGGATGTAACTTAAGTTGGAGCCTGATCTCTGAGAAGTTGACATAAAAGGACTCATAGCACTATCTTAAAGATGAGTAGAGAACTGCTCCTAACAACACACACAAAAATGCGGGAGGAACTCAGCAGGTCAGGCAGCATCTATGGAAATAAATAAAGTGAATGTTTTGGACCGAGACCCTTCATCAGGACTGGAATGGAAGAGGGAAGAAGCCAGAATAAGAAGGGGGTGGGAGGGCTGCCTCCTAGTTGAGTGTTCCTAACACTCATCTAGCTCACTTCAGGACAAAAAGGCAACAAAGAGATGGAGCTGGCAGAGTTGCTACCTCACAGCTCGAGCAGCCTGGGTTCAATGCCCACCTTGGGCGCTGTGTAGCCTCTCTACATCTGTGTGCGTTGCCTTCAAGTATTATGGCTTCCTCCAACACCCTTGAGACATGCAGTCTGGAAGGTGGATTGGCCGCTGCAAATTTCCCCTCTTGTGCTCTAAGTGGTGGGATCTGAGGGAAAGTTGATGGAAATGTGGGAAGAATAAAAGTGCTAATGGGTGATTGATGGGCAGTAAGAACTCGAGTTCAAGTTTAATTGTACACATGAGTACAGTCCAACAAAACAGTTTTCCTCTAAGGTCAAGGTGTAAAACACAATTCCAACAGTCACGCACAGCACACAGCTCATGGAGCACATGTCATTATTATAGCAGACAAACATATAGTTACAAAAAAATTAAAAAATAATAATGTATCCCAAGTTCCTGAGTGTCATAGATGGTGCATGGAATGCTATCCCGGAGCCATGTTTCTGCAAGACAAGCCCGGAGCAGTTCTCATCTCGCACAAGTGCAGCCACAGACAAATGCAATCCAGCTAGTTTTCCACTGAGAGAACCCTGGAGAGTAGCACCACTGGGGTTGGGGGACCAGCCCCTACCCAGTGCGTAATCCAAAGGGCAAAAGGTTTCCATGCACTGTCTGTTTGGGACTCTGTAACCAATTATTTGTCTTTGCCAGTTCTGGAAGGAGTTAATTTGAAAATTGGCTTCTGATGTTATAACAGCGAATATACTTCAAAAATGCGTCACGGTGTTTAAAAAAAAACCTTGACACATCCTGAGGTCATGAAATGTGGTAAAAGATAAGTATGGTCTTTTTGTTAATTTTTTTTTTGCTTTTTTTCCTCAGTAGTCTCCTGATCTGGCTTCCATATCAAGGCTTGTGTTAGATTATTTAGTAATTACATCCTCCAATGGTGTGGATTGGACCATGTGAATATTAGTGAGGCTTAACCAGATAATGAATTATTATTAACCCGTTGCTGCCCATAGCTAAGAGCTGACTACCTCACAGATGAAAATAATTAAGATTTCAACCTGGTGGCACTCCGCATTAAGGTCCTCACATAAATTTGAAGAGGAAAATAGAAAACCTTGTCACTTGACCTTTAATCAGAGTTATTTGTGCAATCAATCAAGTGTAGGAAAAGCTACTTTGTGCCTGAAAGATGACCTTTAAAATTGTAGCGCTCTAATATGACACAGCTCACAGACTGTAATATATGGGATCTCACTTAGCAAACCCTGAGGGGGTACAACAGCAGGATGGCATTTAATATTTATTCAATGGATTTTACGATTGTGAGTTCAGTGAGAGATATTTATAAGGCACATACTGGAACAGATCAATTCAAAGGGTTATTGTAAAAACACTCTGAGAATGAACTCCTTTGCATCAGAACAGACTCAGCAAGAGATAGACAGCATATCCATGCAGTGTGCAGCGTTACAGGTTCTCAGCTAAACTCTCAAAAGGAATATAGCTTACAAGATCAACACAGGATGAAAGGAGAATAGAAGGTAACTAATCAAATCATTATACCTGATTAGTGCTTGTGACAGGAACCATTTGCAACAACTACAGAAAGCATAGGGCATCAGATTGTTATCCATTCAGCTGCAAGAGAATTCTCTTAATATCCTATCATCAAAACAAAAGAGGTATACTTAGTAAAGATTAAAGAACAAGGTTATTATAATTGATGCCCACAGTCACTCATGTTTATTTTATAGCTTGCTTTATTTTAAAGCTCTTAAAGACTCACGTGATTTTATTTGGTTTGAGGATCCTGGCAGGAAGGCTCAGTTTGCTTAAATTCGTAAGTAATATGGTGGATCTTTTAAATGAAATAATGATTAGGAAGTTAATTGAGTTCCTTTTCTTGGAGTCTTCAGCCTGCCTCATTTTCCTACATCAAAACAGAAATCCGGGAATATCGTTTTTAATCGGTCTGCACCTGGTCCAAATGAGTGTGTTATGCCCTCAGTCTCTGCAAACACCTCCAAGGGGACTGCGACCTCGCTGCAGGATACGTACCACAATGACCCAGAGAGCTATGCTGGCTGGAGTCAGGCTTTTATGCTTCGGCTCTCGGTAGGGTCACCCGTGCCAAATAGGTCAAGGGGTAAAGACCAAACTAAGAGTGGCCCAATGGTCCTCCGGGTTCAGGGTTCAGCACAGGGCTAACTGCACTGACTGGTCTAACAAAATTTTTGCAGGAACAGCGATAAAGAATCCTTCTACATCTGTATGTGTCGGTATTCCTGAGTCTACTTGCATGGCTGATAGAAGTGGAAACTGAGAGAGAGCTACTGGCACGATGAAGGAAGTCCTGAGCACTGCCATGGATGGAGAGCGTTCATTGCAGCCCTAAACAGCAGCGGTGTAATGAACAGTAAGTTGGCAAGCAGCGATGGCTCTAACTCATCAAGAACCACTTGGAAGCCGCAGCTACAAGAGTGCACCTGTGCCTCAACTTCCTCAGGAGGCTAAAGGAATTTGACACGTCCCTTTGGACCCTCAGCAGTTTTTATCAATGTACCATAGTTGAATGCAGGCTGTTCTCAGGAACACACACGGAGATGGACACCAAGTGCTGTTGCCAGATCAGCAACTTGGATGTCCTTTGGACTGCCTGGAACTTGTTGGTCTGCCAGCACATTTGAGATGTCTGTAGAGCAGGGGTTCCCAACTTTTTTTATGCCATGGACCAATGTCATTAAGTAAGGGGTCTGTGGAGACCAGGTTGGGAACCCCTGCTGTAAAGGCATGCTATCAAGTGGCATGTCCCAGGCTGCAGGAGTACACGCTGAGGGACGCACTGCAGTTTGGTGCAGCCACCGCAAGGGCTCGGTGGGGAAGGACCACAGTATAGAGTTCTTCTCCTACTGGAGAAGGAGGGGCCAGGTTGGGGGAGGAAGCCCCTTAATTTTGTAGTGGTGTACCACCTGAGGGGTGATATGAGTGGCAACAGTCCTATTGGTTTTAATGAATTAAATAAAACTGGGTTCAAAGCATTGACTATGAATATAAGAATGGAAAGGCATTTCATGGTTTATTCTTGTGAATAATGCTTTTGTGAATAAAGTTTATTTTGGTAATTAAAAAAAAAACACTTCTTGGTATGGCAACTACTCTGCTTGTGACTCAAGGATCAGCAGACTTGTGGACATAGCTGAACACGTCAATGGAAACCAGTCTCCTCCCCATGTACTCAATATATATTTCTTATTGCTTTGGTAAGGCAGCCAACATCATCAAAGACCCCACCCTCACCAGATATTCTCTCTTCTCTCCTCTCCCATCAGGCAGAAGATACAAAAACCTGAAAGCTTGTACCACCAGGCTCAAGAACAGCTCCTACTCCACTGTTAAAAGACTATGGAACGGTCTTCTAGTACAATAAAACAGAATATTGACCTCACAATCTACCTCAATACGGCCTTGTTTCTTATTGTCAGCCTGCACTGGACTTCTTCTCTAATTGAAGCACTTTATTCTGCATCTTGTTTGTACATTCCGTTAATGAAATGATCAGAACGGATGGCATACATAACAAAGTTCCTCACTGTATCTTGGTACATGTGACGATAGCAAACTTGTTTCCCTACTAATCAATCTACCAATTGCCATGCCATGAGTTACTAAAACATTTTAGCAAGCATTCCACTGTGAACAATAACTACGGTATAATGGAATGATGGAAGTAAAATGATAATGGCAAAAAAAACCCTTGCGTTTTGGGAATAGATTAGAATGCACTGTAGTGTAGCAGTTAGCGCGACACAAATGCTAGTTGGAGCGCCAGAGTTTGGAATTCAATCCCTGCATCCCCTGGAAGGAGTTTGTACGTCCTCCCTGTGGAATGTGTGGGTTTCATCCGGATGCTGTGGTTCGCACTCGCAGTCCGAAGACGTACTGGTTAGTAGGTTAATTAGTTATTGTAAGTAGTGCTGTGATTCAGCTAAGGATAAATTGGTGTTGCTGGCCGCGCAGCTCGAAGCGCCACAGGGACCTATTCCACGCTGTATCTCTAAATAAAATAAATAGGTTAGGAAGATTCTGTCCTCTTGAGCTTTGTTTGTAGACTAGAGATGATCCACACAGTAACATCACGGAGGAAAGAAAGAAAGGAACATTTGTATTTGGATGATTCTTTCATGATCTCCGGAATGCACTGAGTCTATGCAACCATGAATGATGGAAGCGTTTGAATCAGGCAACATATAGTGAGGGCAGACAGTAGGTGAAGCAGTGGGAAGGGGACTGGCAGGAAAAAAAAGCACAATTACCCAGCCAGTCTTCTCCTGGCTCAAGTCACTGCTTGTGTTGAATTGACAAGGAGCCACATACTGTAAAAAAAAACATTTCAATGCACTGGGCTTGGATGAGGCTTGAATCAGAAATCCTGATCTCCTATAACTAATAAATAAAAGATTTCTCTGATAAACCCTAACTCTATTTGGCCCCTATAATCTGTACAGTAGATAAGAATAGTGTTACGGCTTACAGAGCTGCCACATCAGTCAAACCTAAAATCTGGAGATAAGAGAGCACCACCGATATTAAAAGTCTACATGGAAATGGTAAAAAAAAACGTTCTCTGTGAATTATTTTTAGTGCTGATTAATGAATCGTTTATTGTTCCAGGCAAATGCTGATTGACTCCCTGTGTAATCACCAAATGGCTCAGCTCATCTGCTCAACTTCACCCAAAAGATAGGTCAATTTCCAAATTTTATTCAGATAAAGCTCTATACATTGTTATAATGGCCATTAAAACACCATAAACCGTCATTTATTCTTCCTTCAATGAAAACTTACAAAAACAGCAGTGTGGAAAAATGCTGTTTAGCCTGACTGACTCCATAATGTCAAACTTGGGCATTAAGTCCTCGCCTTTAATAAATTAATTTCTAGGAACTGGGTACAGCAGCACGCCTATCCAATCCATTTGAGTTTTGTGAGCGACGAGTTGCAGAGGTAGATCATGAAGAAATATTTTCAGTTTAAGTATAAATGCCTGAATTGAGTTGTTGTTTAAGTGAATCCAGCTGCCGCTCTTTTCCCCGTTCATCAGTGCTCAGAAGATTGACTGCAGTGTGAGACGACAAAGCAATTTCTTTTAATTGGTGCCTTTACTGTAGAAGATGCCATCACCATATTTTTTTCGCAGCATTCGTAACCACAGGTAGTTCATTCCTTAGCAGTGTGTTATTCTGTCCTAAGGGGAACAATCACTTAAAGATCTATTCTTACGCATCAATTGTAATTTGTACCAAGAAATGTTCATTATCACTTACCTCAGCTTACAAACGAAGTAGTGAGTATGACAGAAGAAAGTCTTGTATCGTTATAGCATCTTCCACAACCTTAGGGTGTTCCAAAGCACTTACAGCTATTGCAGGGATGTTTAAAGTGAAGTCATGATAGTACTGTAAACACAATTGCAGCAATTTATGCACAGCAAGGTTTTGCAAATGGCAATTTGCTAACGACTAACTGTTTATTTTTCAGTGGGGCTGGCAGAGGACATGAGGGAAATATCCAATACTCTTTGAATGGTGCCATGGGATCACAGGAGCTTTTAAGTTGACCTCAGAGAACAAGACGGGGCTTTCTTTTAATACCTGTTCTGAAAGGATAACACAGCACTCCCTCAGCACTGAGCTAAATGTCAGCCTGGATCTTATACTCAAATTTCTAGAGTGGGATTTGAGCTCCTACCATCCTGAATCCTGTGATCCACAGGTCACACTGATATTTGGCCTTGGATTCTTTAGCAGCAAAACTTCAATTTGCTTTCATTATCCTTGTTCAAGTCTCCAACTTGCAGAAGCTACTTCACCAAGAACGGAGGTAAGGCCATGCAGATTTAGCTTTGTGATCTTTACCGGGGGGGTGGGGGGAGAATCAGACTGAACTCACTGAGTGCACATTGCCTTACTGAGCTCAGAGAACGACCATGGCAAATTATGGGCGTGAACGTTAGTCATCTGCCACTCCGTTGCAGAACAGATGGCAATCCTATTCCAGTTTGGAGCTCGGAGTGAATAAATTAGAAAAGGAGAAGATGCAACGATGCTTCCTCGCTGCGTGGTACTGAAGCAGGAGCATTTCAGATCCACTTAGAAAACAAAGAGCAAAGCAAACTCTTCAGATCAGGATCTGGGAAGGAATAAACAGAGCACTCCCTTCCATTTTCACCTCATACCTGCTGTTTGATGTAAATAAAATCTGTGCTTTTACAAACACAGATAAGAACTGAGGCCTGACCCACCCCAGAAAGAAGTAGACTATCTTGAGCATATCCCTGACCCTGAAGCTTACGACTTGCTCTAGCTTTGGACTCCTAACTTTCAGGGTGAGCTTCCAGCCTGAGCTTTCACAGCAAGATTGATCCTGAGTAGTTACAAGTGGTGGCAACAACCCTTGTGTGTATGAGGTACGTTTCACAGTCCCACCATCTGTCTTGATAACAAAATGATGCGTAGAACAAGCTTCTTAAACAGCCACACATGTTCTCCTAACTGAGCCTAGTCAAGGAGCTCTGGGTATGGTAGACACGGTAATACTTTGGGAAAGAGTGATCACAATTTTTTTATACAAATGGAGGATGCATAATTTGATCTAAAATCAGTGTGTTATGCTGAATTAAAAGAGACTACAACAAGATGTAGGAGCAGCTGGCTAGCATAGAATGGTAAGACGGGCTTTAGGGTGGGACAGTTGAGGAACAGTGGAAGACTTTCAAAGATATTTTTCTCAGTGCTCGCCAGAAGTACATTCCAGTTAAAAGCAAGAGCAGTAAGGGTGGGGGAAGCCAGCTTTGGATAACTAAGGAAATAAAAGAAGGTGCTAACTAAAATCTAATGCGTACAAGGTTCCCAAGAGCAGCGAGAAACTGGAAGATCGGTGTTACGGCGAGCCGAAACAGATAAAGCCTATTGGTCGGCTGACAATTAATTCCAGGCTGACTTCCTCCAATTGGCCATTGCTCCTAGCAACGCCTCAAATATTCTTCGTGAAACACCCTGGTTTCCTCGGCTGTGTAAGTCTGGGGAAGACAACCTCTGGCCCCGCCAAACTTGTGAGATTGAGGTGCGCTCCCACCCCAAACCCCTTGTTTGTATGGATGCTGTGTAATTCACTACCCTGTTATAAATTGGTGCCATGAAATAAGACACTGCATACGATTAAAGGAATTATATTTATGAATCTTTACTTAACTAAAGGGTTAGTAAAGAATAGCAGAAAGAAAAAAGCCCATTCTAATTAAACAGTTAAATGTGCACAAGTCGGAGCTCGTCTTGAACTTCTCCGTCACCCACGTGCTGGGCCCTCATCAGTGTGAACACCCACACCACTTTCCAAATGTTGCTCACAATCCATCTCGATCAGACAGGTCTCCCACTGGATCGTGAGCTGCAACCGGCTCTCCCCAGCATCTTTTCTCTTCATACTCCCACTGAACAAAGGCCCCAGACCAACCTTATTGTCCCTCACCAAGAAAGCCTCTCGCTATGTATATGCCACACATTCCACATCATCCCTCATCTTCAACAGGAACCCAAACAAGCTGCTCTCACAGAACTGCCAAAATGAAATACAGACAACATAACAGTAAAGATATGAAACAGGTCTTACACTTGTAAACCATTTAAATAGTTGTGCTCTGAGTGAACTGTTGAGTTCAGTAGCTACATGGTTTTACTGAATAAAAGTTTATTTTGTGTTCCACTTTTGATCTGTTTCCTGGTTCCAGCTCTCATTAAAGCAAACTCGACAAGTGGGTGACGATGTGCTTTATTATGTCGACATGGTAATTACATGCATCCTACAAGTACGGCAAGCTCAATTTGAGGTGGCCCAACTGAAGTCAGTCGAAACCTTGACCAGCAGGCTATCGGTGAATCCAACATACATTGCTGTGAACACTGAACAGAACTCATACGAGTCAGTTGTGGCTTCTTTAACAACCTGAAACACAATTCCAGCCCGTTTGAACAAAACCTTGCCAATGTGTTTCCCAGTGGCTCATATACCATCAGTCAGCAAGTCTCCAAGCATTCAACCACAGGTGGTTGGAAGTGTAGTGCATGGTATTATGTGGAAAACCCTTCAGACAAAAAAGGAAGCCTCCTAATGTGTGTGGGGTTCATTATAGATGAGCACGGCCACTCCCTAGATCCAGAAGACATCACTGCTATGTTAAAGATGCCTTCAGCACCTTACGATCATTTTTGTGCATGATCAATCATTATTTGGCATTCCTCCCGACAATGCATCAGCTAAATCAGGCACTCAATGCCCTGCTCAACAATGGGTGCCAAGTGACAATGGCCCAAACAATGCTTTTTGATCACGTGTTGTCTGACCTTCCCTTGATGCATTTCAACCCAGAGCTGCCAATTATCTTCACGATGGATCCATCCAACCACAGGGTGGGTGCTGTCATATCCCATTTCTTCCCCAATAAAGCTGTCGTGCACGCAGACAGAATGCTGACTGCAGCAGAAAGTAACTCTGTGCAAGTTAAGAAGGAAGTCTTGAGAATCAGCTTTGCTGTGAAGAAATTCCACAAGATGTTTAGGGCAGACACTCCACTCTCCATATTGATTGCAAAGCGCTGTTTCTTCAGATCCAAGAAAGGCATTCTGATATATATTGCTAACCATGAACAAAGGTAGGCAACAAAATTATGAGCCTATAATTTTGAAATTGAGTACTCAACTACACAGGAAGTTGGTCAGGCAGATGTCTTCTCCAGACTTATGAATCAGCAGGGTTCTAAAAAAGAAGACACAGTTGTGGCTGCAATTTCAGTTTGATTATGAGGTCCACTGGGTTGTATTAGATGCTGCTGAAGGTCTACCAGTCACAGTCAACATGGAGAAGGGAGAAATGGCAGCAGGTCCTCTTCTTCAACGTTTCTCCAGATATCTTGTTGATGGATGGGCCAGTCAAAGTTTAGGAAGATGGCATATCCTTCTCCAGACGTCATATATCATTCTCAACTGTGTATTCCTTCCTGCTATTTGGAGACAGAATAGTGATTCCACATGCACTTTGATGAAAAATACTGAAACGATTCCACATGGTCATCTGGGCATCAATCAAATGAAACCCTGGCAAGAAGCTTTGTTTACTGGCCGGGCACAGACAAAAATATCACGTCTGTATGCAAGCAGTGCCCTTTTGCAGCTAAAACCTAATCAGAGCTGGTCTACAGCCATGGCCTCAGGCGAAAAAGCCTTGTAATTGAATATATATGGACTTTGCTGGCCCAATCAACGGATGTACCTTCCTTGAACTGGTTGATTCCTCTTCCAAATGGCCAGAGGTATTTTCTGTGAAGTCAACAATGACAGAGGCTACCATTCATCGGGGGCAGCAGATCTTCAGCCGCTTCGGATTGCCAGATGTAATTTTTTTCCTGACAATGGCACCCAATACAGCGCACAGCAGTTTGCAGTATTCTGCAGGAACAGCGAAAATTATCCACATCTGCTCACTCCTGTATGACCCACACTCCATCAGCCAAGCAGAGAGCTGTGTGGCTACCTTCAAACGGTCACCCCTGAAATTAAGGAGGAAAGAAGCATCTCAACATATTTCCACTGACATGTTGAAGTACACCGCATTCTGGCCTCGAGAGGATGTGACCAGCTGAAGTGCTTTATGGAAGGAAACTGAGCACAGTGTTGGATAACGCTGTCACAGCATCCAACTGCTATGACAGCAGATGTTCGGGTGCAAAGACGTGATGGCTTACAACCATGAAGGAGTAATTAGCAAAGCAATCCGCGCATTCTAATCTAACCAATATGCAGCTCAAATTCTACAGATAATCATCTTCAAAATGAGTCAAAATACCCAATGCTTATTGTTCAGGGAGAGTCTCCAGCCTGCGCAATCTGAAAGCTTTCACCAGTTACACAGCAAGATTGACCCATAGTAGTTACAAGTGGTGGGAACCACCCTTGTGTGTATGTGGTATATATCATAGTGTGTGTTATAATCCTGTCCCGTGTCTTGATAACATAGATTATTCTGCAAAATAATACATAGAACAAGCTCCTTAAACAGTCACGCATGTTCTCCTGATGGAGTCTTGTCCAGGAGTGCTGAGTATGGTGGATATAGGAAAGGATGATCACAATATGCAAATGGAGGGTGCATAGAATGATCCAAAATCAGTGTATTATGCCTAAATAAAGGAGACTAGATTTGGGATGAGGGAACAGCTGGCTAGTGTAGACTGGGCCGCAGGCTTTATGGTGGGACAGTTGAGGTATGGTGGAAGACTTACAAAGATACTTTCCACAGAGCTCACCAGAAGCACATTCCAGTTAAAAGCGAGGACAATAAGAGCGGGAGGATGAAATAAAAGAAAGCATCAAACTAAAATTACATGCATACAATGTTACCAAGAGTAGTGGGAAAATGGAAGATTGGTGTTACAGTGAGCCAAAACAGCTAAAGCCTGTTGGTTGGCTGACAACCAATCCCAGGCTGACTTTCACTGATTGGTGTTGTCCCTAACAATGCCTCGAATGTTCATTGTAAACCTGTTAAATAGTCGTGCTCTGGATGCTCTGTTGAGTTTATTGGCTGTGTGCTTGTACTGAATAAATGTTTATTTTGTGCTCCTGTTTTGTTCTGTCTCCTGGCTCAGGGTCTTATCAGTAGTTTTTAGGCGAGTGAACACATCAATCGGGAAAACTTTAAAATCACTAAGCAGGCAATAAGGAAAGGGAAGATAGATTATGAAACTATCACAAGATATAAAACCTGATATAAAGTGTATTTTAGATTTATATAAAGCAGAAAAGGCTAGCTCAAGTGAACATAGGTCCCTTGGAAAATGAGAAGTGGGAGTTAATGTTTGGTAACATGGAAATGAATACCAATGAATTGATCCACGGCCCGAAACAGGAGTGTGTGGGCCATGGCAGTCAAAGCTCAAACTGGGCACGGCACCTGATGATGATGATGATGAACATGGAAATGCCTGAGACCCTGAAAGACTATTTTGTGCCATTCTTCATGGTGGAGGACACATCCAAAGAGAATGGTTATGTATGCAATGGAAAGTGAGGGCCTCCATGCAAATGCTGTCATTTACGAGGTAGTGATGAGCAAACTAGCGGGCATTAAGTTAGGCAAGTTCCCAGAGTACTGAAAGAAATGATGGAAGTTATAGTGTATGTGTTTGTGATAATTTACCAAATTTCTCTGGACTCTGGGCATGTACCAGCAAATTAGAAGATAGCAAATGTCAAGTCACTGGATGTAGGTAAAGTGGGTAACTATAGGCCAGTTAGGTTAATATCTGTAGTCAGATAAATGATTAAAGTTATCAGTCAGGAATTATGTAGCAAGCATCTCAAAGTTCAAAGTAAATGTATTATCAAATATGTATATGTTACCATATAATACCTTGAAATTAATTTCTTGTAAGCATTTATCGGAAGAATAAAGAAATTAAATAATTTACAATAAAAACATAAACAGACTGACAAACAATCAATATGCAAAGGAAGATAAATTGTGCAAATAAAAAATACTGAAACAAGAGTTGTAGAAGAGTCCTTGATAATGAAACTGTATGTTGCTAAATCCATTTGGAGTCGTGGTCAGTGAAGTTATCCATGCTGGTTCAGGAGCCAGGATGTTGGTTGTAGGATGATGACTATTCCTGAACCTGGTGGAGTGGGACTTAAGGCTCCCTGTACCTCCTGCCGGATGGCAGGAGTGAAAAGAGCATGGCCTGCTGGTGGGGTCTTAAATGAAGGTTGTTACTTTCTTGTGGCAGTGCTCCATGTAAACGTACTCAATGGTGGGGAGGGTTTTGCCTGCGATGGACTGAGATGCAACCACCACTTCTGTAGCCTTTCCCATTCCGGTTCACGGTCCGGTCCGCGGCTCCGGACTCCGGGTCCTCCAACCATCCCTTGTTTCGGCTTGGACTCAAGCATTTGCACCTGATGCTCATCTGGTTGGCTGGGAATATAAGTGGCTCGGGGATTGAGTGTAGTTGAGGGGGGGTTGTTCTGCTGGGAGCAATCCACTGGTGGAAGGTGAGTTATTGGACTTGGTTGTTCTGTAGCCAGGGTTACTGGCTGCCTTGAGTCTTGAAGCCAGCACAGACTGATCTCCCTTTCTGTCCCTTGCCTCTGTTGGGCAAGCCAGGCAGGTTGCTGTTGCCCTGTGGTTGGTTCTGTCCCTTGTGGTCCCTTGCCCCTGCCCAGGTGTCCAGTGTCCTGCTCAGGAGGCTAGCTCCAAGAACCCCCAGCCTGTAGCTGAGCCTCTAGACCCCCCAGCCTCTAGCCAAGGCTCTCCAGGATCCTCACAAATGCCACAAACTGTGACCTGTCCTGTCCTTTAGCTTTGTCCTGCCCTGTTCCTAGTACTTCAGTGTCTGTGTCCTGCACTTGGGTCCAGACTCAATGCCCCCCCACCCCCATGACATCCTGAGCATCTAGGATAGGTGTGTTTCCATCAGGGCAGGTTCTGTTTGACAAACCTACTGGGCTTCTTACTGGATAATGAGTTCAGTAGAAGGGGACAGGTGGATATTGTACACTTGGATTTCCAGAAGGGGCTTGGTAAGGTGCCATCTAAAAGACACCCATAAGATAAGGATGCATGGTGTTGGGGGTAATATATTAGCATGGATAGAGGATGGATTAACCAATAGAAGGCAGAGAGTTGAGATAAATGGGTGTTTCTCTGGATGGCAATCAGTGGTGAGTGAAGTCCTGCAGGGGTTGGTGATGGGCCCTCAATGGTTCACAATATATTTTAATGATTTGGAAGAGGTGATCAAGTGTAGCTATCTATGTTTGTTGATGACATGAACATGAGTAAAAAATCAAGTTGTGCATAAGAAGCAGAGTCTCCAGGGGGATATAAATAGATTAAGTGAGTGGGCAAGGATCTGGCAGTTGGAGTATGATGCTGGTAAATGTGAGGTTATCCATGTTGGAAGGGAAAATAGAAAATCAGTATATTATTTAAATGGTGTAAGACTACAGAATGGTGTTTAAGATTCAAGATCATTTAATGTCATCTCCAGTACACAAGGGTAAAGGACAAGAAAATAATTGTTGCACAGGGAGTTGGGAGTGCTTGTGCATGAATTGCAAAAGGCTGGGTTGCAGGTGCAATAAGTTATCAAAAAGGCAAACAGAATGTTGGCCTTTATTACTAGTTGGATTGAATTTAACAGCAGGCAGGTTATGCTGCAACTGTACAAAGTGTTGGTGAGGCCACTCCTGGAGGACTGCATGCAATACAGGTCTCCTTCCTTGTGTAAGGTCGTACTAGCTTTGGAAGTAGTGCAGAGAAAGTTCAGCAGCTTGACTTTGGAGATGAGAGGGTTTGCCTATGAGGAGAGACTGATTCACTTTGGACTATAATTGCTGGAATTCAGAAGAATGAGAGGGGACCTTATAGAAAGATATAAGATTATGAAAGGGGTAGATAAGATAGAGGCAGGAAAGTCATTTCTACTGGTAAGTGAGATTAGACTAGGGGACATGGACTCAAGATTCGAGGAATAGGTTTAGGATGGTAATGGGAGGAACTGCTTTTCCCAGAGAATAGTGAATCTATGAAACTGTCTGCCCATGAAAGTAGAAGAGGCCTCTTCTTTAAAGATATTTATGACATAGTTAGATACATAGATTGCATAGCAGGTGAATTAAGGTTATGGAAAAAGTCAGGTAGGTGGAGTTGACTCCATGGTTGGATCAGCCATAATCTTATTGAATGGCAGAACAAGCTTGATGGGCCAGATGGCCGACTCCTTCTCTATTTCTTATGTCCTTAAGTAACGCTGTAGACACATACAGAACATTTTTGAACAGTAAATCCGCTTCTATTCCTTTCCTGTCCAAGGTGTTCTCTATCATAGATTCATTCTCTCTACTTGCCTAAGTATGTGTTGTAACCTCCAAGGAGACTCCTGACCTGGTGGAACTTTCATACCCCCTGACCCTCAGACAGTGGAAGCCTCTGGTCTGGCTATGTAACATTTGTTTCTGGTCCATAGGTAGGCATAATACCATTGTTAGATATGACATCATTTTCTTCTGATTGAGTTGACCAGATATAGCTGTCATGTGACCTACGTCTACCATCCACGGACCTGCATTGGAACTGGACTGTACAGATCTTGAGAGTCATGTCACTCTCTTTACAGCCCAGCCTTTGTATGTTGTCTGGCACTGTACCATTGACATTAAGTTGTCCTTCTTTCCCCTTCCTCCACTACAGCTCCTGGCTGGGCTTGAGTAACACATAACATTGCTTGCTTCTCAATTCAAACTTATCTTCAGCACTGTCTTAGTCTGACCACTCTACCATCTGACTCGCCCTCCCCAACATGGCCTGTGTTGTGGAGTGACAGGAGCAGGCAGCAATATGCCTCTCCCACTCAAATAATTTTCCTGCTTTCTCAACTACACCACCGACACAAAAGCTCCAACGTTCAGCTTGGTTTGCCTTATTCAAAAGTGGAGTGTTCCCGATCTCACCTTTTCATATCGAAGCCAGTGCTATCGTCCCAGTGGGTCAGCTGTGGAAGGACTGGGTCGCAGACCTGAAACTTTAAGTGTTTCATTTTCCACATATGCTGCCTGACCTGTTATGTTTCAAACATATTATGCTTTTGTTTTGGATTTACAGCATCTTAAATTTCTTTTTATATTTTCATTTATTATGAATTCACTGTTACTTCTCCTTTTGAGGAGTTCTGACAAAGCGTCTCAGAATTTAAACGTAACTGATTCTCTTCTGATAGATGCTGACTGATCGGCATTTTCTGACTTGCATTTGGATTTCCAGCATCTGCAGTCTTCCTTTTGATTTTCAGGGTAGATGTACACTTGTTTGTGGCTGGTCACGTTCTGTAAGTAGCTTGGGGGTATAGCTGTCTGCCAAGTTCAAAACTTCAACATGACTTTCCTTGAGCAATTCGCTCTGTAAGTGAGGCAAACTTACAAAGTCCACAGGTGTAGACATCTAATGTGTTGTCAGTTATTTTGGTCCTCGCTGTACTTGGTATAGATTCCCCCTGCTGGCAAAAGAAACGATGATGATTCCACCTTCGACTTTAATGCCCTGCCTCCGTTTCAGTGCTGTTTCTGTAGTCTCTTTCCTTTCAGAATCACACTGTGCAATTTGTCCATCTTTGGGGCAGGAATTCTAACCTCACTAACCTCTTCAACAATATATGCCATATCACCCCGGGTGATCTTGAACGGCAGATCCCTGAACAACAACGTTCAGACATCCTGCTTGCTTAGTTGGCAGAGTTACTGACCCTGCTGGGAGTATTCTGAAGTTTGGCTGCATGACTCGAAATCCTGTTTCCAGTTGCTCTACAGTTCCAAATTCAACCCAGCCAAATTCCCTATTAATTCTGTCTCAGCTGAAGTTCCCTTTTACTATAGCATCTGTAATTTTTCTAACAATTAAATTTGCAACAAATAGTGAACAAAAAGCACAGATACCTGTCTGCTGCTGCTATGGATGATGCATCTTTTAAGCCATGCAGGGCAGTACAGTAGCATAGCAACGAGAGTAATACTTCACAGCACTAGCGATAAGGGTCTGATTCCTGCCACTGCGTGCAAGGATTTTGCACGTTCTCCCTGTGACTGTGTAGGATTCCTCCAGCTGCTCTGGCTTCTCCTCACATTTGAAAGACGTATGGGTCAGTAAGGGCTCGTAAGCTGCGGCCATGATAATTTGGTGCCAGAAGCATGGTGAGGCTTGTGGGTTGCCTTCAGCACATCCTCAGACTGTGCTGGTAGTTGACACAAACGAAGCATGTCACTGTTTCAATGTACGTGTGACAAATGAAACGAATCATCAATCTTTTCCCTGTTGCCCTGCCTTTGCCATCACCACGTTTGTCGCTTTGCCCTTTGAAGTATCATGCTCGGTTAATGTCACTTCTAACTGTGATCCTGGAGCGTGTTCTCGTGGGCTCCTACTTTCTGGATTTTCAATGCCCTTAGTCTATCCTTCCTGTTAGAGGTTTACATCCTGTGCAATTCACTAGGACAAAGGACATCCCAACCTATTATCCCGTTAAAACATAACATAGGTTAAGACCTACAAGTATCTGGGAGTACAGTTAGACGAGAAGCTAGACTGGACTGCCAACACAGATGCCTTGTGCAGGAAGGCACAGAGTCGACTGTACTTCCTAAGAAGGTTGGCGTCATTCAATGTCTGTAGTGAGATGCTGAAGATGTTCTATAGGTCAGTTGTGGAGAGCGCCCTCTTCTTTGTGGTGGCGTGTTGGGGAGGAAGCATTAAGAAGAGGGATGCCTCACGTCTTAATAAGGTGGTAAGGAAGGCGGGCTCTGTCGTGGGCAAAGTACTGGAGAGTTTAACATCGGTAGCTGAGCGAAGGGCGCTGAGTAGGCTACGGTCAATTATGGATAACTCTGAACATCCTCTACATAGCACCATCCAGAGACAGAGAAGCAGTTTCAGCGACAGGTTACTATCGATGCAATGCTCCTCAGACAGGATGAAGAGGTCAATACTCCCCAATGCCATTAGGCTTTACAATTCTACCGCCAGGACTTAAGAACTTTTTAAAAGCTATTATTAATGCTTTTTGAGATAGTGATTTAGATGCATATCATATTTTTTACTGAGTTAAGTATTGTATGTAATTAGTTTTGCTACAACAAGTGTATGGGACATTGGAAAAAAGTTGAATTTCCCCATGGGGATGAATAAAGTATCTATCTATCTATCTATCTATCTAATGAACTTTACCTAGAGCAGGATATCCACTGCTGATCCGATCCTGGTTGTAAGTTTGTCAGTCTTTGTCTTTGTGTAGTTTTTCATTGATTCCGTTATATTTCTTTGTTCTACTATGAAGGCCTGAAAGAAAACAAAGCCTAGGATAGCATTTGTGACATATAGTACATGTACTCTGATAATAAATTTACTTTGAACTTTGAACCTGTGAATGCCTGTTTTGCAGCAGGTAAGTGATTCAGACACCTCTTGCCATCCCCAGTTTCATTTTTCTCTTTGACCGTTATTCCGGCGGTGATCTCCATCTTCAATTTCACTGCTAAGTAATTCAAACTGTTCCAACCGCTTCATGCTACATGCAGTTTCCCTGATCTTGAGCTGTAAATCTTCGTGCCTTTGGGAACAGTGTTACTGCTTTGACATGTCACTTGTTTCTGCATCCACACTCTGCAAAACTATGTCTGCTCGCATGGCAGCAAGCCTAGGCGTACCTAGCGGGTGATTAGCATTTGGTGATGTCAGAAGTGTGCACCATCAGGACTCGTACAGTCTCGACCCTGTTCTGAAATTAAAACCTTTGACAATGCAGCCCAACTGCATCTAGGGCTGGGCTGGATTAAATTCTCTTTTCTTTATTTCAGCTGCGTTTATTGTAACAAATCTTTTAACAGCCAAGCCAAACATGGGGCCCAGCGCACACAATAATTTTGATTGAATCTTGTCATCGTGCAGCCCAAATATTAACATAGCTTAACCAAAAATTCATTCAGATTACCGTGCTTCAATAACTCTGGAACTACGGTTGTACAGTCATGGACAATTTCACCAACTTTAATTTTCCTGTACCGAATTCATAACTTCTAAAGTTTCATAAGGTTGGATTGAATACTCACCTGACTTCTGAGTTACTTCAGCAAGAAGAAACATCGACGGACATGGGAAGGAGATCTTGAGCTCTTAATGTGTACATGAGTCTAGGATCTGGGGGTTGTTGATGGGGCAACAGACGAATATAACGTGGAATTAGTATTCATGCATGCTTGATGTTCAGCATGGATTTGAATGGCCAACGGCTTTGATATCCTGCTTGACGACTCTATGGCTCAATACTTTGGGCCAGTCTCAGTGAGCAGGATAGTTTCCTTATTTCCTGGACCATATGTTGTAATGCCTGAACGCCATCTGTTCTTTCTCCAACTGCTGCAAATTGACAAGAGATGCCCAAATGCAGAGGGAGAAACGTACTACACAGAATGAAGTGTTCACTAAGTTTAATAAGAACTGTACAATGCAAAGATAAATAATAAACACTAGGTCAACAGGGCTGCTGATTTAAAATCTCTCAATAACTAAAACTTTATGCTGTCACACCAACTCAAAAGCAATATCCTAGAACAAAATTAATACTGCTCCTTTAACAGCGTCTATCTAAATCAGTAATCTTCTTTCTAGGAACGTGGACTAAAGTAAGCACTGTGCTTCGATCAAGACTTGACAAGACTGAAACAAAAAAAAAAGATAAATACAATTATAAAGGAACCTTAGTTGGCTGGAATGTATGCATTCTCATGTTCTCACGCCTGCGAGAGCATCCAGACTCGGTGGTAGTGTCCACAGTTGTGACAGCAATATGATTTACTTGGAAAAGCATTTCCATGAGCTCATTTTTTTTGCTGTGAATGATGATGTCCTGAATTCCTAATGTTAGCCTTCGATGCTGCTGCCACCATATTATTCTGGTGTGTTTGAGAATGACCTTTATTCTTAACCCAGTATTTCATTTTGTTCAACTTGATTTCAGTCTACAGCAGGTTGTTACAGCAGGTCATCCTACACATCTCCCTCAGTCTCTCTAGCATCAAGCTGTGTCGGCCAGCATGTGGACTTGGTGTTGTCGCTTGCTGACCCATTGGAAGCTGCCTGCGACCAATAACCTGCAACAATGTGATTACCCCTTCCTGTCAGGCACCAAAGAATGGGTATCACAGGAGAACCCACCCAAAAGCTGTTACCCATGAGTAAAATTCAAATTCTTCATTGCTGGTGTGAAGCACTCATTATGGACTGTGCTCTAGTCTTCAGGCCGGATTGGAAAAGTAACACCTCACATTCCTCCAACCAATGGCATGAACATCAATTTCTCTAAATTCTGGTCATTTATCCATCTCTTCCTCCTTCTCTCTTCTTCGTTCCCCATTCTGGTTACCCACCCACTCCTGCTCTTCTCTTCACTTGGCCATCATTTAGCTATGCATCCCCTCCTCCTTCTCTTTCTTCCTTGATCCACCGCCTCCTTCTACTGATCCTTTCTTCTTCAGCCTCTTACCTCGTCCACCTGTCACTTTCCAACTTCTTACTCCTCCCCCTCCCCACCACCTACCCACCTTTCCCCTCACCTGGTTTCCCCTATCACTAGCCTAGTTTGTACTTCTTCCCTTCCCCACCTACTTATTGGCTTCTGCCCCCTTCCTTTCCAGTCCTGATGAAGGGACTCAGCCAAAAAACTTTGACTGCTTTTTCCTCTCCTTAGAAGCTGTTGACTTTCAGAGTTCCTCCAGCATTTTGTGTATTCCAGTCTTCCTACTTGTCTTTTCCTACTGCTTTTCTCATTATGGAACTGAACAATTACATAAAACAGAGCGCTTGTAACTATGTCAAGTTAAGTAAATAATCATGGTGGAGTCATATCACACTACATCGAGAGCTCTCTTCATGCAACAGACACACACACACACAGGAGTTTTCACCAGCAATGTTTGTTTTGTCTTCATAGGGCTGCCATATTCCCCACTTGGGTTGTCACGGTAGCAGATGTAATGCTTTTACAGCACCAGAAACTGTGCCTGTTTCCTCCCAAATTCCTAAGATGTTTGGTTTACTAAGCTGTGGGTGTGCTATGTTGATGCTGGAAACCTGGTGATACTTGCTTATTCAATATTCTTGGCTAGACATGAAATAATTTTTGGTCAGAGGCGGCAGTCTCAGAGCTTCCCAATATCATTTGGACCTAATAGCATTTTAACCGCTTCCTCAATGAATCCGTTCCGTTGCACCCAACTGACTAATACCTGGCTAAAAAACAGTGAAGACTCTTAGAAAGTTTCCTTTGCTGATGTAGAAGTGTTTCTCCAGACCCATGTGGGCCGCCTTAATCAGTGAGCCTTTTGCCTTGATCTTCCTCAAACACAGTCAGCTTCTTCACTAGCTAAAGTGATTGCTATACCAATGAGTCCACACAATTGCTTTGGCAGTGAGAGGCTTTATTGTTGAAGTCTACATTAGCCCAGGAGCTGTGAGCCTTGGCAGTTGTCTCCAAGTCAGGCTGCCTGCAGAATCAAAGTTCACTCATCCAACAAGCGGAGCTGAGATTGAAAGTTTTAAGGCATATTCATGGACCAAAATGTGACAACATTGCAGATTGGGCAATAGTTTCATTTGTTCATAAACAGACATGTAAACATTTATACCAAATATTCCTATATGTCTAATTGCAAGTCAATAGGTTGGTCATAACAGTGCCTGAAGAAATCAATAAGATCCCTGGCTTATCAATGTATACAATTATTACAATTTGGATCTTTGATTGACGGCAGTGAACACGTCAACACTGGACCCAACTGAATTATTTGTGATTGAGAATCTACATAGAAAATTGATGCAGGTAAATGGCATTGATGAACTTCAACACGTTATTCATGAAGCAAAGCCAACAATAGCAAGCAGGGTGAGGCTGCTGTAGTTTGTTATAATTCACCAGAAGCCATATAGCTACTCACTAAGTAGACCCAAATGTGCAATGCCTAAGCTAGTCAGCTGTCATTTCATTTCATATTACCTGCTAAAGGACAACTGAAAGGATAGGTTTACATTTGGCTGCCTTTTTCACTTTTAATACATATAGTTAAGATTTACTGTATCTCCTTCAAGATTCAAGTTTATTTGTCACATGTACATCAAAACATGCAGTGAAATGAATTCCCTGTATTAACAACAGCACACCTGAGGGTGTGCTGGGGGCAGCCCACAAGGCCCTCACAGATTCTGGTTCCAACATAGCATGACACCAACGCTCAGCAGAACAGCAAAAGCAAGACCCGATCCTTCCTCCACCCACACACGTACACAGTCTTGTAACCCTAGGACAGAGCTCCAGTGGACAAGTCTGCAGACACCAGGCTTCAACCTCCCCAGCAGACTTGCAGAGATTCACAGACTCAGCTCTGGCCCAAGGGCCTCAAATTCCAGACTTCGTGATGATGGGACCCTGAATGCTAGGCCTTGAACTCAGAGGGACTGGGCTTGTACACGCTGGAATTAAGGAGATTGAGAGGGGATCTGATTGCAACATATAAGATTATTAAGGGATTGGACAAGATAGAGGCAGGAAATATGTTCCAGATGCTGAGAGAGTCCAGTACCAGAGGGCATGGTTTGAGAATAAGGGGTAGGTCATTTAGGACAGAGTTAAGGAAAAACTACTTTTCCCAGAGAGTTGTGGGGGTCTGGAATGCACTGCCTCGGAAAGCAGTGGAGGCCAATGCTCTGGATGCTTTCAAGAAGGAGCTAGATAGGTATCTTATGGATAGGGGAATCAAGGGATATGGGGACAAGGCAGGGACCGGGTATTGATAGTAGTTGATCAGCCATGATCTCAGAATGACGGTGCAGGCTCGAAGGGCTGAATGGTCTACTTCTGCACCTATTGTCTATTGTCTATTATCTCACCAATTCACAAACTCGGGTGATCATTGGAATTTGTTCCTCCTGGCCACATGGAACTACAGCCTCAGAACCCACCACACCTATCTGACCTGGGCTTCTCTTCCACTTTCTGCAGGTCCAACATCTGACCATGGGTGCCCCATGTCCACATTGCTGGTCTTCAAACAATTACAACTTCACACAAATACAACAGCTATCACCTGCTAAAATCTGAAGCATGTTGTGAGCCATGGGATCTTCTTTCTCTGCAAACTTAGTCTTTCAGTATCAAACAATCAGGGGCTTTGTTCCATTACTGGAGTGATATATTTTCATCTGTCATCTCTGTATCACCCACTTCATTTCCCCCTTTTACTGAAACTCCTCACCAAGTGACTCTTGTTCCCTCTAGTCTGTTTTCCCTTCTTTGCCTTACTTTTAATGTAGATCCATTTCTCTTTCATCCATGGCATATCTCCCATTTCACATCACCATTACAGCTAAGGCATCAATGAAGATGTGCAGGGCATTCAGTTTCTCCAGACTCTGCTGTCAAACATTTGCATTGGGATTGATCAAAACCTTAACCCCACTTACCCGCCTTGCTTAAATATCCTTGTCTACAGTCTCAACTCCAGCTTCGAAATAATCCGTTGATCTAGTATCTAATTTTTATCGAGGGCATGGGTGAAGGGCAACGGGTGAGAGAGTTCCAGATTTCCAAGTTCCTCATTCTGAGAAAACACTTTCTGACCTCATACTGGAATCACTTGGCTCCAATTATAATGCTGGTAGTTCCAGAAAGCTGAAACTTCCAAATAGCTTCTGGGATATGGCGACTGCTGTGTCTGCAGCTTCTAGGCAAAATAGCGGCAGGAGTGGCCAGATTTCAGGGACTAACCATGCCCTTCTGCCAAGCAGTTGATAGAAACCTGCTGTTGGATGACCTTAGGAATCTAACAAAGCCACCTAATTGTTGCGGATGTCAGTGATGACTCCTGCAGGAATTTAGGCTAGCAGCAGACCCTGTTCAGCTTTTCAAGCTATAAGCAGCCTGGCAGGTGAATGACACAGTAACGTGTGTGCTGTTTTAAGCTAGAACTCATGTGGATCACCCTGTTGACGTACTGGTGTGTCATATAGAATATGGAAATGAGAACAGGGAACAGTTCTGCACAGTATGGCCACGATATTGCAGCAAACTATATAAACCATGACCAAACTAACTCTTTCTACCTACACAGACCAAAACCCTGCATTTTTTATCCATCCATGTGCCTATCTAAGAGTCCATATTGTATCAGCCTCAAGTACCACTCACAGCAGTGTGCTCCAGGAATCTGTGTAAGAAAACCTACCTCTCCCATCTCCTCTAAACTTCCCTCCACTCACTCTCTAGACCCATGCAATTTGCTCAGGAGACAGACTCATCTTTTAGTGATGTTGCTGGGAAGCATGTGGGGTCCCCAGAGCTTAATTTCTTCTGGGATGCATTCCAAGGAGCTTTTCAATTCTTAGCTATATGGTGTTCACTGGCACAATCATCAGGAGACATATTAGGTACACCTGTACAAATGCTTGTTAATTCAACTATCTAACTGGCCAATTGTGTGACATCAACTCAATGCATAAAATCATGCAGACGTGGCCACGAGATTCAGTTGTTGTTCAGACAAAGTATCAGAAATGGGAAGAAATGTGATCTAAATGACTTTGACCATGGAATGATTGTTGGTGCCAGATGGGGTGGATTGAGTATCTCAGAAACTACTGATCTCCTGGGATTTTCACACACACCAGTCCCTAGATCTTATGGAGAATAGTGTGAGAACAAAAAAGCATCCAGTGAGTTGCAGCTGTATGGATAAAAATGCCTTGATATTGTGTGAGGTCAGAGTAGTTCAAGCTGACAGGAAGACAATAGTAACTCACAGAACCATGCATTATAACTGTGATGTGCAAAAGAACATCTCTGTAGACACGACATATAGAACCTTGAAGTGGATGGGTTGCAGCAGCAGAAGACCATGAAAACACTCGGTGGCCATTTTATTGGGCATGGGAGGTACTCCATAAAGTGGCCACTAAGTGCACCTGCTTGTTCAATTAATACTGGGGTTGTTTATGAATCGCAAGAACCACTCTTCATGATAGTGAGATGAAACAAGGATGTTTGGGTGTCTGTATTTGTCCTCAGAATCTTATCTCAACAATGGTGCTAGTTGGGCTTGTCACTGAAGGTGTCCTCCCACTGTAAATGTAAAATTTTATTTGACCATTATGCGAGCCTCAGAGTGGTTCTTCAAATGACAATGGATGTTACATGACGACATACGCAGATCCAACTATTAGTGCTAAATTTTTAGTTCTTGGGGCCATACTATTTGATATTCACATCTGATGTTAAACGTTAAGTGCGTCGAAGCAAATCCCAGAATTTAGCATTTCATACTCTCCCTGCCTGGAAGCTAAATTTAATTAAAAGCATGCTTCACCGACTGGAGTGAATGGATAACGCAATCTTTACTCATTCCCCAAAATACCAGTGAGACAGCAGCTTGCATTATAGCACCTCTAATGTACGTAGGTTAACCGCTCAAGCACTTTATTGAGGAATGAACAACCACAGAGACACTAAGCCATGAGTACGTTATTTAGGAGCAGTGTATAATCACAAAGTGCCTTGAAAGAGTGGAGGGGTTAGTGGAGGGAGAGTTATTAAGGAAGGGGAATTCAGAAAGTGAGAGTGGGGCATGGATGTGAAAGGTTCCTGAATTTTTTTGGACACTGGGAGACCTCACTCTGTTTATCAGCTTCTCATATTTTTCAAGGATGTATGGTTCAAGGAGGAAATTAGAGTGGTGTCAATGAATGACACCAAAATAACGTACTGATAGATAGTACAAAGAATGTAGAGAAAGATGAGTAGTGACTATATTTACTGTATTTATTATTGATGAAACATGTTCTTGACGTAAAGTGAAAGAGTTAGTGGGAGCCCTCTAGCTTCTCCATATCCTTACAGACTGCATGCTTGCCAAGAAAGGCTGGAAAGGGATCCAATGGTCCTTGTTGAAGTTCACCCAAAGCAGATGCTTAATCAAATGATTCTCTGCTCTGTGGGTTGTTCCAAGTGACGCACACTGAGACGGATATCAAAGGCTGCTGGCGGATCGTCAGCTTGATTAATGGCATACTTTGCCCAAAACCTTTTGGCTTTCCAATGGAAGTCAGCGTTGCCAGTCTGCACAGTCCAAGCTGCGGGTGTACATGCTGAGGGAAGCTCTAATGCTCTGAAGCTTGTTGCAACCATTGCAAAGACTGCATGGGGAAGGACTATATTCCCAGAGTCCGAGGGGAAGTTCATGAGATTAAGCATGGGAATAAAAGGTTTACTGTATGAGAGCGTTTGATGGTTCAGGGCCTGTACTCTCTGAAGGTTAGAAGTTTGAGGGAGGATCTCATTGAATCCTATTGAATATTGAAAGGTCAAGATTGAGTGCAGGTAGAGAGGATCTTCCCTATAGTGGAGGGACCTAGAACCAAAGGGCTCAGACCCGAACTACAAGGACGTCCCTTTAGAATAGAGATGGAGAGGAATTCCTTTAGCCAGAGGCTGGTGAATCTGTGGAGTTCATTGCCACAGACAGCTACAGAGGCCAAGTCATTGGGTATATTTAAAGCGAAGGTTGACAGGTTCTTGATTAAAGATTCAAAAATTCAAAGATTCAAAGTACATTTATGATCAAAGTATGTAGGCAATATGCAGCCCTGAGATTCATCTTCCTGCAGACAGCTAGGAAACTAAGAAATGCAATGGAACCCTTTCAAAGAAAAGATCAAATGCCCAACATGCCAAAAAAAGAGAACAAATCCCGCAAATGGCAAACAACAGGCAAAAATAACACAGAATATAAAACGTCAGGCCATTGAAACAGTCTAGGAACGTTCATAAAATTTAGTTCAATTTAGCACTAAGTTGTTCCTAGACTTCAGGCCTCAGAACCAGTCCACCCAATTAGAATCGCCCAAAATAGGAATAATAAAGGAGCAACAAAAAGCCAGTATCACATAATAATTTGAACTACAAAGTCCAAACCACAAACCACGTTGTTAAACCAAGACTCTGGTACCTTCCTCTGGGAGCAGCGAGCAAGAGAGACCAGTCAGACACAGGCACTTCCCTCCATCAGATGGTGCTGAGCACCCGTTCACCTTCTGCTCTCGTCCACGTTGATTTAAACCTTGCTCTCTGCTTTAACTGGTGAGACCGGTGAGCAATGGAGTTCGCTGTGGACTCGCTCCCTGTCTCCATACATCCTGGCCTCCTGGCCGCGTACTCTGCTCAAAATCTCACTGAACTCCCTCAGAGGCAGCAAAGTGCTAGATTGCTCAATCAGCCCGAAAGCAAAATGTAAATCACAGGTCCAATAGTAGCTGAATCATATTTGAAACAGATGAAGAAGCTAAAGAAGTAAAAAAGAAGTTGTTCCATGAATACCTGAAGGTTGCATTGTTCACTGGCGCTGTTTTCTTCTGATTAGTAAGGACATCAAAGGATAAGGGAAGAAGGCAGGAGATTGTGGTCGAGATGGATGATAAATCAACCATGACAGAGCATACTCAGTTGGTGGAGTTTATTAATTCTGTTCCCATATCATATGGTTTTATGGGCTAATGGACACTGAGAGTGGCGCCTAATGCTTCACTGGTCCATTGCTTGTGATTAGCAATGAAGCAGGTGATACCAAACGAGTGGTATAGTGGATAGTGAAGAAGATTGTCGATGATTCTACAGTATCTAATTTTATTTTAAGCTAATTTGGCACAGGAATGGGAAACTGAGTGATAGGGCTGAGGATGGGGCGTTTGGTATTCAAGCAGAGGCAGTACGTAGTGAGACTGTCAGAAAGGAAGGGCAGGCGATGGGGCAGAATTGCAGTCAGTGGAGTGGGACAAAATCAAAAAGGGTGATGAGCACAGGACAGAAAGCGTTATATTTGAATGCACGCACTATACGGAATAAGGTAGATGATCTTGTAGCACAGTTAGAGGTTGGCAGGTATGACGCTGTGAGTGTCGCTGAGTTGTAGCTGAAAGAAGATTGTAGTTGGGAGCTTAACATCCAAGAATACACATTGTATCAAAAGGACAGGCAGGTAGGCAAAGGGTTTGGCATGGCTCTGTTGGTAAAAAATGAAATCCTTAGAAAGAGGTGAAATAGGATCAGAATGTGTAGAAACCTGTGGGTAAAATTAAGAAACAGGCCTCTGAACAGCAGCCAGGATGTAGGCTACAAATTACTGCAGGAGATAGAAAAGGTATGTCAAAACTGCAATTATACAATGGTCATGGAGAATTCAAGATGAAAGTAAATAGAGAAAATAAGATCGGCGCTGATTTTAGATCCCAAGAGAGAGAATTTGCTGAATGCCTACAAGATAGCTTTTTAGAGCAACACATGGTTGAGCCCAATAGGGGATTATAGCTATTCTGGATTGTGTGTTGTGTATTGAACCACATTTTTATTAGGGAGCTAAGAGTAAGGAACCCTTAGCGGGCAGTGTTCATGGTATGAAAGAATTCACACTGCATTTTGAGAAGCTAAAGTCAGATGTATCAGCATTACAGAGGCGTGACAGAGGAACTGGCCAAAGTTGAGTGGAAGGGAAACCTAACAGGGATGACGGTAGAGCAGCAATGGCTGGAGTTTCTGGGATCAATTGGGAAGGCGCAGGACAGATACATATCAAAAAAGAAGTATTGGAAAGGCAGGATGACACAACCGTGGCTGACATGGGAAGCCAAAGTCAGCATAAAAGCAAGAGCGGGCATATAATTGAGCAAAACTTAGTGGGAAGTTGGAAGATTGGGAAGATAGAGGTTTACAAAATTATGAGGGGTATAGACAGAGTAAATGCGAGTAGGCTCTTTCCACTTAGATTAGGAGAGATAAATACGAGAGGACATGGATTTAGGGTGAAAGGGGAAAGGTTTAGATGGAACATTGGGGGAAGTTCTTCACTCAGAGTGGTGGGAGTGTGGAACGAGCTGCCATCTGACGTGGGAAATGCGGGCTCACTCTTAAGTTTTAAGAATAAATTGGATAGATACATGGATAGGGGAGGTCTGGAGGATTATGGACTGGGTGCAAGTCAATGGGACTAGCAGAATAAAGTTTCGGCACAGACTAGAAGAGCTGAATGACCTGCTTTCTGTCCTGTAGTGTTCTATGGTTCTATGGTCTTAAAAACCAACAGAAGGCAACTTAAAAAAAAACCAGAAGGACAAAAAAGATGAAACATGAAGGAAAGGTAGCCAATTATATCAAAGAAGATAACTTTTTTTCAGATATATAAAGAGTAAAAAAGAAGCAAGGGTAAATATCAGATCACTGCAAAATCACGTTGGAGAGGTAATAATGGGGGGATAAGAAAATGGCCGATGAATGAATAAATATTTTGCATCAGTCTTCACTGCCGAAGACACTAGCAGTGTGGTGCAAGTTCCAGGTCTCTGGGGGTCATGAAGTGAATGCAGTTGCCATTACTAGAAACAAGTTACTTGGGAATCTGAAAGGTCTGAAGGTAGATAAGTCACCTGGACCAGATGGACTACACCCCAGTATCCTGAAAGATGCAGCTGAAGAGATTGGTGAGGCGTTAGTAATGATCTTTCAAGAATTACTAGATTCTGCAATGGTCCTGGAAGACTGGAAAATTACAAATATCACTCCACTCTTCAAGAAGGGAGGGAGGCAAAGGAAAGGAAACTATAGGCCAATTAGTCTGACTTCAGTGGTTGGGAAGATGATGGAGTCGATTATTAAGAATGAGGTCTCAGGGCACTTGGAGGCACAAGATAAACTAAGCCAGAGTCAGAATGGTTTCCTCAAGGGAAAATCTTGCTTGACCAATCTTTTGGAATTCTTTGAAGAAATAACAAGCAGGATACCTGAAGGAGAATCAGTGGATGTTGTGTACGTGGATTTACAGAAGGCCTCTGGCAAAGTGCTGATTATGAGGTTGCTTAGCAAGTTAAGAACCCATGGCATTATAGGAAAGATAGTAGCACGGATAGAGCATTCGCTGACTGGCAGGGGACAAAGAGTGGGAGTAAAGACAGCTTTTCCTGATTGGCTATCAGAGACTAGTAGTGTTCCATATGGGTCAGTGTTGGGACCACTCATCTTTATGTTGTATGTCAGTGATTTGGATGATTGCATTGATGCCTTTGTTGCAAAGTTTACAGACGGTACAAATGCAAGTTGAGGAGCAGGTAGTGTTGAGGAAGCAGAGAGGCTGCAGAAGGACATAGACAGACTAAGAAAATGTGCATAGAAGTGGCAGATGGAATACAGTGTCGGAAAGTGTACTTTGGTAGAAGGAAAAAAAAGTGTAGACTATTTTCTAAATGAGGAGAAAATTCAAAAAATCTGAAGCGCAAAGAGATTTGGAAGTCCTTCTGCAGGATTCCGTAAAGGTTAACTTGCGGGGTGAGCAGGTGGTGAGGAAGACAAATGTAATTCATTTCAAAAGGACTGGACTATAAAGACAAGGATGTAACGTTGTGGCTTTATAAGGCACTGGTGAGGCCTCACTTTGAGCATTGTGAGCAGTTTTGGACTCCTCATCGAAGAAAGGGTGTGCTGGCATTGTAGGGGGTTCAGAGGAGGTTCACGAGAATGATTCTGGGATTGAAAAAGTTATCGTATGAGGGTTTGAAGCCTCGGGGTCTGCACTGACTGGAATTCCGAAGAATGAGGGGGGATCTTATTGAAACCCATCGAATGTTGAAAAAGGCTAAGTAGAGTGGATGTGGACAGGACGTTTTCTATAATGGGGGAGTCTGGGACCAGAGGGCACAAGCTCAGAATGGAGGGACATCTATTTAGAATGGAGATGAGGAGAATTATTTTTAGCCAGAGGGTGGTGAATCTGCGGGATTTGTAGCCACAGTGGCTGTGGAGACCAGGTCATTGGGTGTATTTAAGGTGAAGGTTGATAGATTCTTGGTAAGTCAGAGCATGAAAGCAGCAGGAGTTTGGGGTTGAGAGGGAAGTGGATCAGCCATGATCAAGCGGTGGAGCAGACTCGATTTGATGAATCACCCAATCCTGCTCCTATGTCTTATGGTTTTATGATCTAGATCATGGGGAAAGTGTCAAAGGGAGGGAAGATGAAATCAATTTCAATAAACGTGAAGTGATGCATTAGATTTGTACCAGGCCAGGATATACACAGTGAATTTCAGAGCTCTGAGGAGTGCTGTTGAACAGAAAAACTTGGGCATTCATGCACTATGTATAATTCCCTGATCTTAGCAACACAACTAGACAGGTTGTTGAAGAAAGTGGCCTGTTTGCCTTCATCAGCCATGGCACTGAGTAGAAATGTTAGAACGTCATGCTACAGCTGTACAAAACATCACTTAAACTACACTTCGACTGGTGGATGCTTTTCTGGTTGCCACACTACAGGAAAGGTGTGATTAAGTTGCTGCCGGTGCAGAGAAATTTCAAAAGGACATTGATTGGAGCCAGAGAGCTTGAGTTATATGAGGGGTTGGATAGACTGGGATTGTTTTTCCTGCTGCAAAAGAGCCTGAACTTTACAGAGGTTTTTTTTTTGAATTATGAGAGATATAGACAAGATTAAAACAAGACGGTAATGATTTAAGGTGAGGAGAAAGATTTAAAGGTGATCTGAGAAGTGACTATTTCACTCGTCGGTGCAGGGTGTTTGAGCTGTGAGAGGAAGGTACAAATACAATATTAAAAACATTTGGACGGATACATATATAAGAAGTTTTACAGTAATGTGGGACAAACTCAAGCAAATTGGATTTGCTTAGAAAAGCATCATGGTCAGCAAAAATCAGTTGAGCCCAAAGACCTTTTCATAGAGTTATCTGTGCTGGATAACTCTATGAATCTAATCTATGAAGCACTGCAAGAGAATGTATTAAACCTACAAAGAAGAAAAGGTGCATACTGTTTTTATTAACAAGAGAAGATCTGCAGATGCTGGAAATCCGAGCAACACACACAAAATGCTGGAGGAACTCAGCAGGCCAGGCAGCATCTATGGAGGAAAGTACAGTCGACGGTTTGGATGAAAACCCTTCAGCAGGACTGGAGAAAAGGGAACTGAGGAGTAGATTTGAAAGGTGGAGGAGGGGAGAGAGAAACACCAAGCGATAGATGAAGCTCGGAGGGGGAGGAATGAAGCAAAGAGCTGGGAAGTCGATTGGCGAAAGAAACAGAAGGTCATGGAAGAAATAAAAAAGTTGGGGGGGGGAGGTGGGATGAGCACCAGAGGGAGGCAATGGGCAGGCAAGGAGATAACATGAGAGAGAGACAAGGGGATGGGAAATGGTGAAGGGGGGGGGGGGGGCTTTACTGGAAGTTTGAGAAATCGATGTTCACGCCATGAGTTTGGAGGCTACCCAAGTTGAATATAAGGTATTGTTCCTCCAACCTAGGTATGGCCTTATCCTGACAGTGGAGGAGGACATTGATGGACATATAGGAATGGGAAGTGGAATTTTGCTTCATCTCTCCCCCTCCAAGTTTCACCTACTGCCTGGTGCTTCTCTCTCCACTCTCCCCCCTCCTTTCAAATCGACTCCTCAGCTTTTCTTCTCCAGTCCTGCCGAAGGGCTTGGCCTGAAATCGTCGACTGTACTTTTTTCCGTAGATGCTGCCTGGCCCGCTGAGTTCCTCCAGCATTTTGTGTGTGATATTCTTTTTATTTACGTATTTATGGGGTGTCCATGGAGGGGCAGCACCATTTTGAGGCAGCTCGCTCACGTTTGGGCACTCATTTCTCACCTGCGGCTCACCACTTTGCATGCAGCACCACTCTGACAGGCGGACTGAGGGTAGATGGCAGGCCTCCTACCCCGGTGAGATAAGGACTTGCCTGCCCTGGCATGCGGCATCAGACCTGGCGGACTGGGTAGATGAGATCCACAGTGATATCTAGCAGCCAGGAAGGCAGTTCTGCAATACTTCACGGAGAGCGAAGTAGATGATAAACCACAGAAGATGTCATGGCTATGCACTGCAACCAAGGAGGACCCCAATTGTGATGACTACTAGCACCTCCGGACCTGAACCGCTTCAAAGTCTCTCCTGGACATGTTCCCTGTCATTGACAGATTCAACAGACTTAAATAAAATATATCAGTGTAAAACAGAGGCTCTAGGGTTGGACGAGGTAACGGGGGAATGAGCACATTGAAGCCTTGAAAGCAATGGCAAGAATTTAGTACCTGTATCATGAGCTCAGCAGTTACAATGCACAGCAAGGTAACAGTGAATGTGATTTGTTAATTGTGGGGATGAAGATGGAGCGATGGACGGGAATGGTTAGACAAATGAGAAAATGGATATGGTTAGGGTTAGGGTTTCCAGAAGATAGAAGGGTGCAGAATAAATCAGCAATATTTTTCTGATTGAACACCACAGCTTTAATGCTACTGACCCAACCCAGCATTCTGACACATCCTTATGGCAAAGGTAGTTTTCATGAAGAGAATATTTTATCTCCAAAGTTTCTCAGACAGAAGGCCATCCTTTTGCAACCCAACTTCACTTGTTCACCAGAGTGAGGGGATGCAATGTGTAATATTACAAGCTTATGGCTGTGTAATATTACATCCCCTAACTCTCCAGAACAAAGCCTTGTAGTCATAACGTGCAGACAGCGAAGTGGCATGTCAGGGAAAAGGCTGAGAAAGTGCAAGTTTAGCAAGAACACAGAATCATCTGATAATGGGAATGTAGATAATGAACACAACAAATGATGCCTAGCAAGTAAAGGATACGGCTACGTCCTCAGAAGGTAGCTGCCGAGGACATAATGCTCCAGATAATCTCTCACAAAGCACATATTAGTGTAACCAAATTAAAATAGCACATCAAGTGACATAATTTCCATACAATGCTCCCTTTAGGGAAATCCAAGGAAAATTAGCCCTTGTTTTCCTCGGAAAGCAACAATGGTTTTATATTGGAACCATAGTTACGGAAATCCCACACTTCACTTCTATCCTTCAAGTCCCTAATCCCATCTGTTCCCCAACACCAAAGCCCATACATTCATTGGGAGGCTACCCAAGGTCCATATACAAGGTGTTGTTGATGCAGATGCCTGTTATCCACACCAGATGAGCTTTAGGGGCCGAATCCCTGCCGAGTGTGTGGAAATTAGATCATTGTCAAAAGGAGACAAAGCTGTATTTTGATTGGTCAGAGGGTAACAATGTAAGTTTCACTTTGTATATTTTTAAATGAAATCTCAGTTTCCATTTACAGAAGCAGCTTTATTTAGTTGAGAACCAAGCAGTAGTCCGGGGTCTCCAACAGACATATTGCTATTAGCTAAAGCCTACCTTCACAGCTACAGTTCTCTGCTGGGTTAAGCCAGCTTGGACTTGACTGTATCATTCACAAAAAAAATAGTGAATGAATTGATATTATCATCTCCACTAAACTGTACTCTCATCATTTCAAATACATATACTTTATATAATTATATTATAGTTAAATGTAATTATATATAAAAGATAGTATATGTATAAATTAGCTTTATTCATTTTATTCCATAGTCTCTTTCATCAGGGCAGAGCAATGCATGGGTGAGTAGTGACTACATTGAAGATAAGGAAAATCACAGACAATACATTGAATTATTAAATGGTTTTTATGTTTCATTCCTTACGTCTTAGGCAAAAAGATGCTGCTGGACAAAAAACACAATGGAATTATTCAGATGCAAGTCAATTAAAACTAATAACTGCTTACACACAAAAATACTAACTCTTGTCATTTGATTTATTCTGTTTGAAAAAATGAGAATCCTTTTAAAATTGCATTCTGACAAAGAACCTATAAATTTGATTAAATATTTTTTCTCTGGCTAGGATTAGACTTACGGTAGTTCAGGATTTTGGTATGCTGGACTGAATAGAGGTGGCAATTTTTGCCTTTGGGCTCTACAGGCAGAGAAAGTGCTCTCAACACAAACAGAAGAAGGAAAATGATAGATAAGATGATCCATGGAGACTGGAGATATTGAAAGAAACAGATGGGCCTTGTATTCCATTTACAGGTTTTTGCAATATTAAAACAGGGATTTTACAAGCCTTGTGAAACAGGACAAGCTCCTGCATGGGGATGTTACCAGGCACCAACAGAGATACCACTTCAATGAAAAAGTTCATTGGGAAATTGACACTTCTAATTAACAAGCCACCTTTGGTCTTTTTTTTTGGAGAAAAGCTTGTTTTGTTTTTCACTTAGTTGCCAGGAAAAGGTAAGAAGCATGCACTATGATCAAGGTTTAAACAAGTAACAATTTTTATTCCCCATTCCAACACAGATCAATTTCTATTCCCCATTCCAACATAGACCATTTTCTATTCCCCATTACAACAAAATACCTATTTCTAGTCCCCATCCCAACAAAAACCAATTTCTATTCCCCATTCCAACATAGACTAATTTCTATTCCCCATTCCAACAAAGACCAATTTCTATTCCCCATTCCAACATAGACTAATTTCTATTCCCCATTCCATCAAAGACCAATTTCTATTCCCCGTTCCAACATAGACCAATTTCTATTACCCATTCCAACATAGACTAATTTCTATTCCCCATTCCAACAAAGACCAATTTCTATTCCCCGTTCCAACATAGACCAATTTCTATTCCCCGTTCCAACATAGACTAATTTCTATTCCCCATTCCAACAAAGACCAATTTCTATTCCCCATTCCAAAAAAACACCAATTTCTATTCCCTATTCCAACAAAGGACCTGAATTTATCAGAGCAATAACATCTATGGGTGAGCTTGGTAGGGATGCTGACAGAATATAGATATATTGTAACAAATTATATTACTAGAAGCAATTTTTAAAATTTCAATGTATATTCCTGTTTTTAATGATCTAACTAACCATAATCTGGTGTATTTAAGTTTATTTTATTTATCTATCTATCTATCTATTTATTTATTTATATTTTCAACCTTTCTAAATGTCTCAGAACAACTGATATGCATGTAGATCATGACAAGTCCAGCCAGGATTCTGACCTGTCAGAAAGCCATCAAGAGAATCTGTGGGTGGGGCTTTATTCCCCCCCCCCCATCTTTCCTGCCATAGTTGAGTCTCTGTGGGCTGATAGCAAAGGTGGCAAAGACAGCTAAACCTTGCAGTCTAGTGGCTGAGAGTTAGTATGGCCAGAGTTAGCATGGGAGAAACTGTAAGGCATAAGCCAAGAGTGATGTCCTTTGAAGCAAAGTAAGTTCTTGAGCAAAGATATGGAAATGGTCCGTTTCTGAAATGGAACGACTTAGGGAGAAAGTAATACCCGGGAGAAAGCCACACTGACCCAAGAGCAGTTTAGAAAAGAACACTGTCCGTGAGATCCCATAGCTTTCCATGGAGCTTTGAAAACTTTGATAAGCTGTTCTATAATCCCTGATATATTGCTGAATAGCTATGTGAAAGGCCCTCTCTCAGAAGAATGGATCTGTCCACTTTGGCTGCTAAGGAGCAGTTTTGCAGTTGTATCATCAGGGTGTCCCTCAAGAAGAAAGGGTAGGCAGGAGAATCATAATGGACCTTAGAAATGGCAATGGTCATAGAATAGTGGGGTGTATCTGAAATAACAGTGGGCTGAGAGAGAATTAAAAGAACAAATTGAGTGATTTAGCAGTAACACCGGAGTAACACACAAGAAAATAGGAGCAAGAGTAGGTTACTTGGCACCTCACTTACTCCACCATTTAAGATAATCAAAGCCTCATCTAGCCCAGGCATCATCTCCTCCTCTGGAGGCACAAGAGACTGCAGTGGCATGGTGGTGTAGTCGGTAGCGCAAAACCTTTCGAGTATGTCAGCTGTAAGATCAGGGCTTGCTCGTCTGTAAGGAGTTTGTCCATTTTCCCATGACCGCATGGGTTTCCTCTGGGCGCTTCGCTTTTCTCTCACATTTCAAAGACATACAGGTTAGGGTTAGTGAGCTATGGCCATGCCATGTTGGCACCAGAATTGTGACGAAACTTGCAAGCTGACCAGCATAAACTTCATTGGTCTGATGCAATGCATATGACATATTTCACTGCATGTTTCAATGTACATGTGATAAATAAAGCTAATCTTTAACTTAGCACGCTGACACAGCAAGTAGTTATAACTTTCTGTGTGTCATGTACACGGATATCCAAATCCCATGTTCAACAGCAGAGTGTGGTCTGTCGAGGCTCTAATCTGGAGCAATATACAAAGTGCTTGAAGAAACTTAGCTGGTCAAGACAGCATCTAAATGGGCTGTCAATGTTTTGGATCAAGCCACTCTGTCTGGACACAGATCTCCACCTCTATGCCAGTTTCACATTGTGCTCAACCCCCTGATGTGCCAAAAATGTACCCACTTCCTAATTAAATATGTCCAATTAGTTATCAACTCTGCCAAGCCTGGTTACGAAAGGAGGAGGTTTGGTCATGGTCTAGCATCACCATCCCATAAAAACCCAGAGTCACAGAAACACCAACAGTAGCTCCAAAGACATTATCCCTGGGAGAGGAAGAACGATATGGAGAGCAAACTGTTGCCCATGCGGCAGGCTCCCACTCTCCACGCAGCTGATGAATCCAAAAGAACGGCAGAGACTGATTTAGTTTGGCACAATGGCATCGTAGAATTTGCCGGTCAGTGTTGAACTCAGTAGAAGTCTGGCTTAGGAACTCCAGAGCTGATGAGCCCCATCTGCCTGAATCGACTGGTTTTAACGCAGCAATAACCTGCCTTTGCCCCTTCTCCTGTCAGTAGAAATGGTTCCACCGGGCTTAGTAGCAAAGCCACACATGAAAGCCAGAAGCTGGACTTGGTTGTCAGAGGCTATTTGTGATGAACGCCATTGGGAGCATTTAATAGGTAGTGGGAGCTTATCCCCACCAGCTTCCCCAGCTATGACAACCCTGAGGAACTAGATAGGCACATGGATGATAGAAAAATGGAGTGCTATGTAGTAGGGAAGAGTTAAATTGATCGTAAAGTAACTTAAAAGGTCAGCACAATATTGTGGGCCAAAAGTGCCTGTGTTGTGTTATAATGTTCAATGTTCTATGGTCAACAAGATATCACACCATGCATGACTGAAGTGAAAATAAAAAATTGCTGGAAGTGTTCACTCTGATTCTGTCTGCACAGAGGCTGCCTGACCAGCTGATTATTTCCAGTGTTTTACTGTTAGCATTCATGACTTCCAGCATCTTCAGTGGCTTGCTCCTGCTTACACAACAGGTCCCTGTGTCCATGGAGCTACAGGCGGCTCTGTGCCCCCGAGGAGACTCAGCACAACCCAGTCGGTGTTCTCCCCTGGGGCAGTGTGCTGTGTGCTGTGTGCTGGGAGCTCTGCTCCTAGAGCGGAGAGATGCCACCCAGAGACAGATTGCTCGCTACCAGGAGCAGATTGCTGTTCTGCGTGAACAGCCAGTTGACCCCAGGACAACAGGGAACAAACTGCTTTATTGGACGTGATTTATTGGATCTGCAAACTGCTTTATTGGTCAGCTTTGACACAAGACTAGGGTTTTGAGACTTGGCTGGCACCAGGGCAGGAATGGATTCTCAATATTCCTGGATTTCAGTGCTTTAAAAGGGATAGAGAGGGGGAAAAGGGGAGGAGGGTTGGCATTACTGGTCAGGGATACTATTACAGCTACAGAAAGGGTGGGTAATGTAGCAGGATCCCCTTTTGAGTCAGTATGGATGGAAGTCAGGAACAGGAAGGGAGCAGTTACTCTACAGGGAATATTCTATAGGCCACCTGGTAGCAGCAGAGATACCTCGGAGCAGATTTGGAGGCAGATTTTGGAAAGGGGCAAAAATAACAGGGTTGTTATCATAGGTGACTTTAACTTCCCTAATATTGATTGGCATCTGATTAGTTCCAATGGTTCAGACGGGGCAGAGTTTAAGTGTGTCCAGGACAGATTCCTGTCACAGTATGTTGACAGGCCGACTAGGGGGAATGCCATACTAGATCTAGTATTAGGTAACGAACCAGATCAGGTCACAGATCTCTTAGTGGGTGAGCATCTGGGGGACAGTGACCACCACTCCCTGGCCTTTAGCATTATCATGGAAAAGGATAGAATCAGAGAGGACAGGAAAATTTTTAATTGGGAAGGGCAAATTATGAGGCTATAAGGCTAGAACTTGCGGGTGTGAATTGGAATGGAGTTTTTGCAGGGAAATGTACTATGGACATGTGGTCGATGTTTAGGGATCTCTTGCAGGATGTCAGGGATAAGTTTGTCCCGGTGAGGAAGATAAAGAATGATACGGTGAAGGAACCATGGGTGACAAGTGAGGTGGAAAATCTTGTCAGGTGGAAGAAGGCAGCATACAAGCAAGGATCAGATGGGTCTATTGAGGAATATAGGGAAGCAAGAAAGGAACTTAAGAAGGGGCTGAGAAGAGCAAGAAGGGGGCATGAGAAGGCCTTGGTGAGTAGGATAAAGGAAAACCCCAAGGCATTCTTCAATTATGTGAAGAACAAAAGGATAACGGGAGTGAAGGTAGGACCAATTTGAGATAAAGGCCGATTTGACATCAGCCCCAGGGAAGATGTGCTGGAGGCTGTGGAAGTGAGCGAGGTCCTCAATGAATACTTCTCTTCGGTATTCACCAATGAGAGGGAACTTGATGACGGTGAGGACAATATGAGTGAGGTTGATATTCTGGAGCATGTTGATATTAAGGGAAAAGGGGTGTTGGAGTTGTTAAAATACACTAGGACGGATAACTCCCCGGGGCCTGATGGAATATTCCCCAGGCTGCTCCATGAGGTGAGGGAAGAGATTGCTGAGCCTCTGGCTAGGATCTTTATGTCCTCGTTGTCCATGGGAATGGTACTGGAGGATTGGAGGGAGGCAAATGTTGTCCCCTTGTTCAAAAAAGGCAGTAGGGATAGTCTGGGTAATTATAGACCAGTGAGCCTTACATCTGTGGTGGGAAAGTTGTTGGAAAATATTCTTAGAGATAGGATCTATGGGCATTTAGAGATCATGGTCTGATCAGGGACAGTCAGCATGGCTTTGTGAAGGGCAGATCGTGTCTAACAAGCCTGATAGAGTTCTTCGAGGAGATGGCCAGGCATATAGATGAGGGTAGTGTAGTGGATGTGATCTACATGGATTTTAGTAAGGCATTTGACAAGGTTCCACACGGTAGGCTTATTCAGAAATTCAGAAGGCATGGGATCTAGGGAAGTTTGGCCAGGTGGATTCAGAATTGGCTTGCCTGCAGAAGGCAGAGGGTCGTGGTGGAGGGAGTACCTTCAGATTGGAGGGTTGTGACTAGTGGTGCCCCGCAAGGATCTGTTCTGAGGCCTCTACTTTTCATGATTTTTATTAACGACCTGGATGTGGGGATAGAAGGGTGGATTGGCAAGTTTGCAGAAGACACAAAGTTTGGTGGTATTGTGGATAGTGTAGAGGATTGTCAAAGATTGCAGTGAGACATTGATAGGATGCAGAAGTGGGCTGAGAAGTGGCAGATGGAGTTCAACCTGGAGAAGTGTGAGGTGGTACACTTGGGAACGACAAACTCCAAGGCAGAGTACAAAGTAAGTGGCAGGATACTTGGTAATGTGGAGGAGCAATGGGATCTGGGGGTAAATGTCCACGGATCCCTGAAAGTTGCCTCACAGGTAGATAGGGTAGTTAAGAAATCTTACAGCGTGTTAGCTTTCATAAGTCGAGGGATAGAGTTGAAGAGTCGCAAAGTAATGATGTAGCTCTATAAAACTCTGGTTAAGCCACACTTGGAGTATTGTGTCCAGTTCTGGTTGCCTCACTATAGGAAGGATGTGGAAGCATTGGAAAGGGTACAGAGGAGATTTACCAGGATGCTGCCTGGTTTAGAGAGTGTGCATTATGATCAGAGATTAAGGGAGCTTTACTCTCTGGAGAGAAGGAGGATGAGAGGAGACATGATAGAGGTATACAAGATATTAAGAAGAATAGATAGAGTGGACAACCAGCGCCTCTTCCCCAGGGCACCACTGCTCAATACAAGAGGATATGGCTTTAAGGTAAGGGGTGGAAAGTTCAAGGAGGGTTATTAGAGGAAGGTTTTTCACTCAGTGGTTGGTGCGTGGAATGCACTGCCTGAGTCAGTGTTGGAGGCAGATACACTAGTGAAACTTAAGAGACTACTAGACAGGTATATGGAGGAATTTAAGGTGGGGGTTATATGGGAGGCAGGGTTTAAGGGTTGGCACAACATTGCGGGCCGAAGGGCCTGTACTGTGCTGTACTATTCTATATGTTCTATGTGTTTTAATGCCTGTGATATGATCCAAGTCAAAACAGAATGATAACTTGTCATCAGTGAATCACATAACCCAAAAGGCCATTCATCCCATTGACTTTATACTAACCCATCTTACACTAATCCTTTATTGTATCCATTTTATCTTCCTCATATTCCCATTACCTCCTCCCTAGATTCCACCACTCATCTATATACTAGAGAAAATTTACAGTGGCCAATTCACCAATCAAAATTTACTACACAAAGTGCTTTACAATGGGATAAAAGTACAAATGTTAAAATAATAATAAAAATAAGCATGAAAATAAAAGACAAAGGCACTTTAGTTGAAAGCAGTGTTAAATAAATAGGTTTTGAGGTGGCTTTGAGAGTAGTAGAGGCAGGGTCGAAGCAGCAAATAGGCGGTTTACTGTTTGTTACAATCTTAGAGAATTCCAAATCAGAAGTACTTGTCAATTTTGACATAGTTACCGTCTTTTTAAGAGATTGTCTGTAGAGGTTACCACTATCTGCAGCTGTTCTCTCCCTAATTGAAATCATTTTGTCGATTAAAAATATTATGAAATCCTCATCCTCATTGGTGCTTGACTGAACGTATTACTAGTTAGGCCAGGGTTCCACAGTCAGTATGAAACATGTACAACGATATGACTGAACTTGCACACTGCTGTATACTACATTACTGTATGAAGCATGTATTCTACTGAACCTATACACTACTGTACGGCATTCTTCAGTGATAGCAATTGCAGCTTTGCAGTTGTGGTTGATATTAGCAAGAGATAACTCCAAGCCCTTCTGGTCTCTGGTGAGAGCTGAGAAATCTGCCCGGATGCCTAGGATCTGGATGGTCCCTGGTTCTCAGATCCAACATCGCGGGGATCCTGGCCTTGACCATGTAACACACAGGCCTGTCATCTTGTGCGATGTGGCTTGGCATCTGGGCACTGGAGGGGAGCGGGGAGTCAAATCCTTACTTTAATTCTTCAGCCACGGCCTCCATGTTTGTGCTGTCTGGTAATGTTGTCCATGGCTCTTCATAAGGACTTGTAGCTACTCAAGTGTCCAATGCCCAACCTCACTGCCTCTGTTGGTTTTATTTAGAAATCGTGCCCTGTTTCAATGTCGCATACAATGTCCTTTCAGATGTTGAAATCCAGAATAGCAGAACTACTGGGCAACTGACATCAGCTGGTTTGATATGGTCCATGGGTGCTGTCATGTAGTGATAGTTATCCAGTGCAGAAACAGGCCCTCCTGCCCACTGAAGTGCATCGACAGTAAAGCACCCGCTAATCCTACACTAATCCCGGTACATTCTAACAACATTTCTCTCACCCGCCACCACAACTTCCACCCACCGCGGTTCCACCAACCACCTACCTCAGAGACTATGTAACAGTGGCTAATCAACGTACCAAGCCACCTGGATGAAACACATGCCCGTTGCAGGGAGAACATGCAGATTCCATTCAAGTGCTATCTGAAAACCATAAAACCATATAACAATTACAGCACGGAAACAGGCCATCTCGGCCCTTCTAGTCCGTGCCGACGCTTACTCTCACCTAGTCCCACTGGCCCACACTCAGCCCATAACCCTCCGTTCCTTTCCTGTCCATATACCTATCCAATTTTCCTTTAAATGACAATACCGAACCTGCCTCTACCACTTCTACTATGAAGCCAGAAATGAACTTGGATTGCTGGAACTTTGAGCCAGCATGTTTAATTCTATTGCAGGTTTGAAGAAGACATTGATTTTATATTTTTTTAAAATTTAGAGATACAGTACAGTAACAGGCCCGATGAGTTTGCGCTACCCAATTACACCCTTTTGACCAATTAACCTACCGACAAATATGTTTTGGACTGTGGGAGGAAACTGGAGCACCTAGAGGAAACCCATGCGGTCACGGGGAAAATATACAAACTGCTTACAGGCAGCAGTGGGATTTGAACTCACATCGTTGGTGAGGTAATAGCATTATGCTAACCACAGCACTACTGTGCCACCTGTCGCTGTAGCTGAATTAAAGCATCGCCTGCAAAAGTGATCACCTACAGACAATGCTGACAAAGCCATCATCCCAACACAGTGTGGGAGATAAAGTTTAAAGGTACATTTAATGCCAGAGAAATGTATCCAATATACATCCTGAAATGCTTTTTCTTCAACAAATTCATCCACAATTTTCTCATGCACTGGAATCACACGGTCATAACCCATACCAACCTTTTATACAGCCCTTGCAGTACCATTGTTAATCCAGAGTCAATTTATATTAAGTCATAAATGATTTATTTGACAGAGTTGAGTCTACTAACATTGGCTGAGTTCTCCTAGTCTTAACATGGAATATTAGAGCCAGGCGCAAAATTAAATGTTTAACTTATTGTTTTGTCTGACTTTATAACCCATGATTCAGAGGTGAACAGCCTCCACCAACATGGAATACTCTTCTGAGGCTGGAATGCAGTCAAAAGAAATGAAACTCAATCTGTTCACTCAGCAGAATCCAGTTACTAGGTTAAACCAAAGCACGATCTACCGTAAGGTGCCTAACCAGGAGTGGATCTCATTCTTCAGCATTTATCTCTCTCACAGAGATGCAAAGAAACTGAAAATAATTAGAGTTCAAATTATCCTTCATTGCATTGATGTAGCTCGCATGACCTAACCGGTAAGATGGCTGCATGCTTGAACGCAGGGGCCACTCCAGTTCAAACCAAAGGTGTAATCATTTGTCATTTGTGTCTTTCTTACAATTGCAAGACACTGCTGGCTATCAAGAACATCGAGTTCTAAGGTACATAATAATGGCACTTATTACACGCCATCTAGATTTGTTGCATTCTGTTGCGCTGAGGTAGTGTGTGTGTGTGTGTGTGTTCAAAAAAATGGCATGAGTGATTGTCTTGGATGTTTCTCTTGTGATAGCAGGACCCTGTTGGAGAGTGGTGATGTAGAGTACTGCAAGTCCGGTTTGTGGGTTCACTGATGAGACCGGCGGTGGGTGAGCTACATTGCCCAAGTTGTAGCGAGAACTAAGCCCTCAGCTGCTCAGGACAGGAGGCATCAGGGTAGTATGAGAGAGTAGAGGCCTCTGTGGGCAAACTGGAGTCTGTGCTGGGGTGGGGGCTGTTGAGTCCTGTCAGTGCTGCCCTCTGGTGGTCACCTGGTGGAAGCACAAGCTGGACCATGACAATATTCCATACAACATCCTTCTACAGGCCAGGCCAGTCAGGAAATTGGGTTATATCTTTTGCTGGACTGTATGTTTTTTTTCTGCTATCACAACCATACGTGTTATGTGCTGTGTGCTGTTGGCAATGTGTTTTGCACCTTAGCCCCAGAGGTATGCTCTTTTGTTTGGCTGTATTCATGTATGGATGAATGAAAACTAAACTTGAACTTGAGTTTGATTATTATACCCAATTTCCAAAACTGTGCTCCATTAATTTCAATAGCAGGCAACACCCCAATGGGACATAGGCCAAATAATTGCAGCTTTGCATTTGCAAGGCCAAATGTTGATCGGTCCTATGCCTTCTGCTTCCATCAAACTACTTCATACATCTAAGCGAAGATCCTTCCTGTTCCAGGGATGATGATTTTGGAGCTTCTGTTGCCATTTCTATAGCTCTGAGCTTTTACAGAATGTGGTTCCTAGGCCCATGTCCAACCCATCTCCTTTCACAGACAGGCTTGGGACCATCCATGGTGGAGTTATGTAGCATAACGATGAATTTCTATGCCAGGGTCTCTTGTAAGTTTGGATACCCTGAGTATCAATGCATATAGCATTTGAAAGCCATTTAGCATAAACAGTCTGTGTCAGTATTTATCCTCCATACACATGAGAGGCATCGATCGTGTGGACAGTCAGAGAGTTTTTCCCAGGGCTGAAATGGTTGCCACAAGAGGACACAGATTTAAGGTGCTTGGAAGTAGGTACAGAGGAGATGTCAGGGGTAAGTTTTTTACTCAGAGAGTGGTGAGTGCGTGGAATAGGCTGCCGGCAACGGTGGTGGAGGCAGATATGATAGGGTCTTTTAAGAGACTTCTGGACAGGTACATGGAGCTTAGAAAAATAGAGGGCTATGGGTAACCCTAGTAATTTCAGCACATGTTTCGGGACACGTTCGGCATAACTTTGTGGGCCAAAGAGCCTGTATTGTTTTGTAAGGTTTCTATGTTTCTATGTTTCTACATCCTAAGCTCAATTTATCCTCATTACCTCCTATTCCATTGAGAGTTCTGCTGCTACTCGAGTCGCCCTTGGGGTCCGATCCCTAAATGGACATTGAAGCTTTGGACACTAACTCACTTTTTTTAATATACGGTATTTCTGTTTTTGCACATTTTTAAAAAAATGTGTTCAATATACGTAATTGATTTACTTGTTTATTTATTATATTTTATTTTATTTATTATTATTATTTTTTCTCTCTCTGCTAGATTATGTATGGCATTGAACTGCTGCTGCTAAGTTAATGAATTTCACGTCATATGCTGGTGATAATAAACCTGATTCTGATTCCTTTCCTCCTCTGTTCTTCTTCTCAATAAGTATTTCTATTTTATCCACATCAGCTACTTTTAATTTTAAGATCCAATCTCTGAATTAAAACAGTAAATTAATGGATGCAAGTTAATTTGAATGTCAAAAGACTCCATGGACAGAGGGTTGAGAGGAAGAACTTTTCCCATAGAGTGTGTTTAGAGTCTGGAAGACAATGTCTGAATGGGTGATGGAAGCCTAAACTATCATTATGTTTACCAACCAGAGTCTCACAGTCTCCTGTCAGTATCTGGTGCACCATTCTCTGGAAATTCTGCAGCTGAAGCTCATAATCAACAGGACAAGTATATAAAATATTGACAGGTAATTGAATTGAGTTGCCCAAACCCAGAAGGGTATGGACCACCAGGTGTTTATAGATGAGATTAATATAGATGTGTCAGCATGCGATCAGCATAAACGTGGAAAGCAAAGGGTCGGATTTTGTACTGTAAGACTCCAGGAGTCTGTGAGAGGTGTGACCCACATATGGTGACACACTGGGCTTGTAGAAAGGGCAGAGATTTAGGATAAAACAACACACAAGAGGGCAAGGCACCATGTAAATTCACTGTGTGGCTCATATTCTTTAATCCAATGCCACACATTTGTTTGCCATGAAGATTAAAGTACTGGGAAAAAAATCAAAGCATTAAAGATTGCTGGGAAGTCATCTATGGATATGTTGAAGCACTGGCTGTGTTTTTACATCACCTGGATATTGATGGAGTTCTGGTAAAGGCAGTCTTCATATCTGCCCCCCACAGAGTGAACTACATTCAATCACTGGAAGCTCGTTCAAAGGGAAAACCTGCTAACCCAGCAGAGCTTCAAACCTGATTCTCTTTGGGAAAAAGTTCCAAAACTAAATTAGCTCACCTTGAATATAGAGAACTGATGACCATCCTTATAGAGCTGTGAACAACAATATGCAAAAGTCCAGAGGAAAGTCTCGGCCGAGATGTCAATTGTCCATTTACCTCAGTAGCTGCTACCTGACCTGTTGAGGTCCTCCAGCATTTTGCCTCTGTTGCTCCAGATTCCCAGCATCTGCAGTCTCACTTTTGTCAAGATTTTTCTAATATGTCCCAGAGCAAGAGGAAACAATGATCGGTGTCATGGTCACGTTCACAGCCTCTGACAACGTGGTCCTTTCCCAGTCCATGGATAGTGCTGTGACCAGAGTTCAGGTTTCCATGACTTGTTGAAGTAAAACATCCCCAACATTGGCCATGAGGTTTCTGCAGAACAGCAGGATTCTGGGATATTGTAGCCTTCTTTCAGGAGCTCTTCATCTCTGTCCCCTTCCCTCTTGCCTCGCCTCCTCAGCAGTGTGTCCATCTCCAAGAGGAAGAACTGCAGGGGTTATGTGTGAGAGTGACTGGGTTTCAGAGAAGCTTGTTGTGCATCATTCTCTGCAAACTCTGCAGCACAAAGCACCCTGTTCATCCTGTTCCACGTTTTACCAATGCAAGATTAAGCATGCATCAGCTGGAGTTTGAAGCTCCAAGTGACGAAACCAGCATTGTATAATTGTCAGCGTTATGGTCTTCTGGCTGAAAATAGCAGCATTCACCAATGCCATTACCAAGGCAGCTCATCTCAGAAATACCGAGTCGGCATTGCCGATTCGGTTTTGGATTCTAACCATCATTTATCCACCTGTTCTTATCAGTTTCATTAACTACAAAGGTAAGAGAGAGATTGAGAGAGAAAGAGTGAGAGAGGGAGTCAGGGAGAGCAGGAGAGTGCGGGAGACGGAGAGGGAGAGAGAGAAGGAAGAGGGAGGGAGAGAGAAGTGTAGAGAGAGGGAGGGAGAGAGGGGGAGGCAGAGGGAGGGAAAGGGAGAGGGAGACGGGAAGAGAGAGAGGGACGGAGAGAGAGGGGGAGAGGAAGGGAGGTAGAGAGAGGGAGGGAGAGAGAGAATGAGAGGGTGAGGGAGAGGGAGAGAGGGGGAGAAGGAGGGAAAGGGAGAGGGAGGGAGGGGGAGAGGGAGGGAGAGAGAGAGGGACGGAGAGAGAGGGGGAGAGGGAGGGAGAGGGATGGAGAGAGAGGGGGAGAGGGAGAGAGAGAGAGAATGAGAGGGTGAGGGAGAGGGAGAGAGCGAGAGATCGGAAGGTGAGCTCTCTGACAAATGGACCATTCTTGGTGGGCCATTCTTGCGGACTACAGAAAGACTTTAAAGAAAATACCGAAGCAAATAGTTATTGAGGTTGAGAGAGTTGACAGCTTTGAGTTCCTAGGTATGAACATCACCTGTCCTGATCCAGCCACGTTGATGTCGTGGTCAAGAAAGCTCACCAGTACCTCTACTTCCCCAGGAGGCTAAGGAAATTTTGCATGTGTCCGCTGACCCTTATCAATTTTTATCAACGTACCATAGGAAACATTCCATCTGGATCTATAACAGCTTGGCAAAGCAGTTTATCCTGCATGTGACCACAAGAAACTACAGAGTTGTGGACACAGCTCAGCACGTGATGGAAGCAAGTCTCTCTTCAATGGATACTGCCTACGCTTCTCACTGTCTCAGTAATGAAAGAACCTCGACATTCTCCCTTTGTTCCTCTCCTGTCCAGTAGAAGATACAAAAGCTTGAATGTACATAACTCCAAGCTCAAAAACAACTTTTACTCCACTGTTATCAGACCGTTGAATGGACCCCTGACATCACAATCTACCTTGCTGTGATCTTGCACTTATTGTTTACCTGCACTTTACCAGCTCAGTAACTTTATGAACAGCAGGCAAGACAAGCTTGTCACCGTTCCTTTGATAGATGTGACAATAATAAACCAACACCAATACTATTTGAATCTAAAATTTAAAGTTTAAGCGAACGATGCAAAATCTATTTTGCCCTAAGATGAACACCAGAAGAAGAAAGAAAAATGACAGTGAAACATTGTGACCCACTTAATCACAAACAAACGAATATCAGCAGATGCTGGAAATCCAAAAACACACACAAAATGCTGGAGGAACTCAACAGGCCAGGAGGTGTTTGTGGAAAAGAGCAAACAGTCGAAGTTTTGGGCTGAGACCCTTCATCAGGACTTGATCATATTTGAAGGGTCTTGGCATGAAACATCAACTGTTCACTCTTTTCCACAGATGCTACCTGGTCTGCCGAGGTCCTCCAGAATTTTGTGTGTGTTGTGTGACCCACTTAATAGATTTTTCAGAATGAAACACAAGCATCATGGAAGCCAGTCCTAATCCTCGACATTTGAGAGGCAAGATTATACAAATTTCTGAAATTTCCTATTTTATATTTTGGTAGGACTAATCAAAATAGGACATACATGGTAAATGGTAGGGCATTGAGGAATGCAGTAGAACAGAGTTATCTAGGAATAATGGTGCATAGTTCCCTAAAGATGGAATCTCATGTGGATAGGATGGTGAAGAAAGCTTTTGGTATGCTGGCTTTTATAAATCAGAGTATTGAGTATAGGAGTTGGGATGTAATGTTAAAATTGTACAAGGCATTGGTGAGGCCAAATTTGGAATATTGTGTACAGTTCTGGTCACCGAATTATAGGAAAGATGTCAACAAAATAGAGAGAGTGCAGAGGAGATTTACTAGAATGTTACCTGGGTTTCAGTACCTAAGTTACAGAGAAAGGTTGAACAAGTTAGGTCTTTATTCTTTGGAGCGTAGAAAGTTGAGGGGGGACTTGATGGAGGTATTTAAAATTATGAGGGGGATAGATAGAGTTGACGTGGATAGGCTTTTTCCATTCAGAGTAGAGGAGATTCAAACAAAGGACATGAGTTGAGAGTTAAGGGGCAAAAGTTTAGGGGTAAAACAAGGGGGAACTTCTTTACTCAGAGAGTGGTAGCTGTGTGGAACGAGCTTCCAGTAGAAGTGGTAGAGGCAGGTTCGATATTGTCATTTAAAAAAAAAAATTGGATAGGTATATGGACAGGAAAGGAATGGAGGGTTATGGGCTGAGTGCAGGTTGGTGGGACTAGGTGAGAGTAAGTGTTCGGCACAGACTAGAAGGGCCGAGATGGCCTGTTTCCGTGCTGTATTTGTCATATGGTTATATGGTTAAATCAAAATCAAAACCTGTGCATTTATCAACCACAAAAACTATAAAAAGCATTTCATTAGCTGTTCAACATTTTGAGTCAGTTTAAAGTCATGAAAGACACTATGAATTCAGGTTTGTTCTTCAAGTAAGCCTTAATATGTCTGATAGACTTTTTCTTGTGTTGTCACCTGTACACAGAGCTTAATCTACATGAACCTTGCTGACATTTTGTCAATCTTCAATGCTGAGTTCAGTCCTTTTTTATTAGTCACTCTAATAAGTCTGGAACTAATGTAATCAATTGTATAGTTGGTGCAGTCTTCTTTAAATGCTGTGAGCTGCATTATTATTAATGCATTAGTTAAAAAAAATTATTCCATTTTTGGGCTTTGATACACCATCAATAACTCACTCTGAGATGTAAGAAACGAGGTATCGGCTTTTATTGACTGGAAGAATGAACAACACTACATCCTGGAGAATGAGGCCGGGCTCAGACCTCAATCGCCTTTATACAGGGGTCTGTGGGAGGAGCCACAGGAGCTGTCAGCAGGGGTCTGTGGGAGGAGCCACAGGAGCTGTCAGCGGGGGTCTGTGGGAGGAGCCACAGGAGCTGTCAGCAGGGGTCTGTGGGAGGAGCCACAGGAGCTGTCAGCGGGGGTCTGTGGGAGGAGCCACAGGAGCAGTCAGCGGGGGTCTGTGGAAGGAGCCACAGGAGCTGTCAGCGGGGGTCTGTGGGAGGAGCCACAGGAGCAGTCAGCAGGGGTCTGTGGGAGGAGCCACAGGAGCTGTCAGCAGGGGTCTGTGGAAGGAGCCACAGGAGCAGTCAGCAGGGGTCTGTGGGAGGAGCCACAGGAGCAGTCCAGACTGGTATATGTAGTTCACCACAGGCTTCAAATTCCCCTTTTACAATTTTGCAATGAAGACATTAACTCAGTTCCTTTTCAGTTTTTTCTGATGATATTTAATTCTGAAAATGGCAGTCAGATCAGACTAATTGACCCATGTCAGTGGCCATTCCCAGGGAAGGAATCAAATACCTCTGCAGACCTTGTTGGTGCATGGACATTCGGGTTATGATGACTTCTTGTTCCTTTGACTTAGAACAGCCAATAGTTAAATGCGGACCCTTCTATTTGCCTCGGGTGTGCTCACACACGATCCTGACTGCAGTTTACATACCGCCAGCATCCGATTTTATGCAAACACTTGCAAAACTACACAATGTTACCTGCAAGCTAGAGACAGCCCATAATAGCAAAGAAAGCACGACAGTGCCTCGACCACCTCAGGAGTCTGTAGAGGTTCAGCATGTCATCAAAAGCCTCGGCAAACATTTATGGATTTGTGGTGGAAAGCGTGCTGCCTGGCTTCATTCTGGCCCGGTATGGGGACACCAATCCCTCTGAGTGTAAAATTGTATGAAAGGTAGTGGATGTAGCTCTGCACATCATGGGTAAAGCCCTGCCAACCATTGAGCACATCTATATGAAACATTGCCGTAGAACAGCAGCATCCATCATCAAAGATCCTCACCACCCAGGCCATGCTCTTTTCTCGCTGCTGCCATCATGTAGAAGGTACAAGTGCCTCAGGATTTGCACCACCAGGTTCAAGAAGAGTTAACACCCCCTCAGCCATTAGGCTCCTGAACAAAAGGGGCTAACTACACTCATTCTACTTCTGGTTGTCTCACTTTAAGGACTCTTTATCTTGTTATTTCCTGTCCATTATTTATTTCCGTTTAATTATTACAGCATTTGCACAGTTTGTCATCCATTGATCCTGTTTCAAGTTACTGTGCTATAGATCTGCAAAGTACGCTTGCAGAAAAAGAATTTCAGTGTTGTCTGTGGTGACATGTATGTACCATAATAATAAATTTTACTTTGACCTTTGAACTTTGACCTGCTGGCAACCTTCTGTCTAGGTAACCTTTCTCTACCATGGGACGCAACATGAAATCAGGTGTGGCAGCCTAAAGGCAGATGAACAAATGGAAATGGGAGCAAGAATAGGCCACCTGGCCCCCCAGACCTACCTTACCATTCATGGCTGATCAGCTCGAGGCCTCATCTCTTCTGTACCAGTTCCACAAAGCCCTTAGTCCTCCAGTCTTAAAGAAGTGCATCTACTTCTTCTTTAAGTTCTTCTAATGATTCAGCCTCCACAATTACCAAGAGCAGGGAACTCTAAAGATTCACTACCCTCTGTGAGAAGAAATTCCTTTGTTTGAATTTAAATGAAAGGCTTTTTATCTGCAAACTTGTCTTCTTTGTTGGAGCTTTTCCCACTAACAAAAACATCTCAGCATCTACCCTGTCATCTCCCTTGTGATCTTTAATCTTTTATTAACATTACCCAAAGGGGACAAAGTTTGAAGATATGAGGCCAGTCATTTAAATCCAAGTTACAAAGAAATTTCATCTCACAGTGGGTAGTGAATCCCTACAGATCTCTGCTCTAGATAATTGTAGAGACTGAATCATTAGAAGTACTTAACATCACCCTTGAATCTTCGATAGTCCAAAGAATACAGCCTTTGAGTGTCCTTGTGGAGCTGTGTCTTCAATCCCATGTCAGTCAGACCATGTGAGGGAGAGGTGACACCACACATGACCATCACCCCTGCCCTGCAATTCCTCTCTTAACCCCTTGCACCACCCTCCACTGCACTGATTTGAATAGGATTGTTTGTCCTACACTTCAGAAGAAAAAAAAACCAGTTCTGATACATATTTACAAGAGATCCTGCAGAGCAACCAAAATCCAATATGCTTCGTGAATTCAAAGGTCAGGGAGCATCTATGGAGAAGAATAAACAGTCAATGTTTTGGCCCAAGACCCTTCATCAGGACCAGAAAGGAAGGGGGGAAGCATCCATCTTGGGGAGGATAGATAAAACCAGGTGAGTGCAAAGGTGGGTGGGTGGGAGAGGGGCATTGAAGTGAGAAGCTGGGGGCTGATAAGTGGAAGAGGTCAAAGGCTGAAGAAGAAGGACTCTGATAGGTGAGGCCAGTGAACTACAAGGGAAAGGGAAAGGGGTGGGATTTCAGAGGGAGATGACAGGTAGGTGAGGAGAAGAAAAGGAGAGTCAGAACAGCAAATGGAAAAAGCAAAATGGAGCTGGTGAAAATAGCAATGCTTTGCGGGCCACTTGCAAAATTTCTAAATATACTTCTGAATTCCTCTCACTACTTTTTCACTATTTACACTAATTTTCACTTATTTTTGTAAGTTTGATTTTTGAAACACCTAATAAACATTCTTGCACCAAAGGGCTAGGTGACTCCAGCTATTTTTTTCTTTGGCAAAATCAATGGACATAACCTGCATATTAAAAATATGGCCAGTCACAAAAGGGTGCACTAAACCTGGGGAAGAGTGGGATTGCAGTCCCAATTCAGGAAACTTCCTGAGGCTGAAAATGAAGTCGATGCCTGGGGACCTCAAAGGAGGAAGACATTCAACCCAAGGTCAAACTCAGGCCAGAAGCAGAAAGACCTTCAAGTGGCCCCACTTTTGAACCCTCCCTGCTAGATCAGTTCAGAGACATTTTGTCTGCCCAGCAGAGGTGAGATGTTGCTTTTAAAAAGGAACTCCAAAGCCTCTGCTGAGGCCAGCACCCAGCCTGAGTCACCGGTGACCCCATCCGTCCAGCCCATCAGCCCTCTTGCTTGGCCATGGAAGGGTCACAAGTTGCCTTCATATCGACAAGGTGGTGATACTGAGAACTACCTGCTCAGGTTTGAAAGGATGGTATGAACATGGCAATGGCCAGAGGAGGAGTTGGCCTGCCAGCTAGTGCAACTAATCACAGGTTAACGCTCTCGAAGCCTACACTGCAATGGATGAAGAGAGGTGCAACAACTATTCAGGCCTGAAGGAGGCACTGCTGACTGAATTTGACATCTCCACAGAAGCTTATCGTCAACACGTCCTGTTCCAGTACTCTACCAACCGCTTAGAAACATAACCATTCTGAGGTGTCTCTACTGATCAGAGCGGAAGTCCATCAAGGAGATTGGTGAGGCCGTTATTCTGGGGTAACTGCTGCAGGTTTCTCCTCCAGGGTCTGAGGGCACGAGCCAGAGGACGGACTCACTGCGGACTGACTTGCCCTGCAGTACCTCAATGCTCACAAGGGGGCAGCGTCATGGACATAATTCCAAAGCAACAGAAACTCCAACCCTCCAAATGACTCACAGGGCAACTCTGCAGAATTGAGGGGAGGGAGAAAAGAGGGCAAAAAAAAAACCCTTTGGTAGCTTTATTCTAAAACTTTTATTTGCTACCATTGTATGTCCTCTGTGTGTCCTCTCAAGAAGCCCAAATTGTCAGGTATGTGTTATGTATGAAGAGAGGGAGAAGGTGAAAATGATGATAATGACTGTAATAATTTTGAGTATGGTAATGAAAGACAAGCAGAATGTGAGGAGAAAGAGCCTATGTTTATAATAATGTACTTAGTAAGTGGGAGGCCTTCAAAAGTGAACTTTTGAGAGTACAAAGCTTTTATGTGCCTGTCAGAATGAAAGGTAAAGATAGATGCAGGGAAAATTGGTTTTCAAGAAATATTGAGGTTAAGAAAAAAGAACAGAGGTGCATAGCAGGTACTGTATAGGCAGGTAGGAACAAATGAGGTGCTTATGGTGTATCAGAAACGTAAGAGAATACTTAAAGAAGTAATCAGGAGGGTAAAAAGAAGGCACAAGGTTGCCTTAGCAGACAAGGTGAAGGAGAATCCTGGGGACTCTATAGATATGCTAAGAGCGAAAGGATTGCAAGGGACAAAATTGTTCTTCTGGAAGATCAGAATGGTAATCCATGCATGGAGCCAAAAGACATAGGGAGATAGTAAATTAATTTTTTGCATCTGTATATACTCAGCAGACAGACACAGTCTATTGAGGTGAGGCAAAATGCCAACAACTTCATGGACCCTTTACAGATTACAGAGGAAGAGGTGTTTGCTGTCTTGAGGCAGATTAGGGTAGATAAATCTGCAGGGCCTGACAAGGTGTTCCCTCAGACCCTACGGGAGGCAAGTGCCAAAATTATAGAGATCCTAACAAAGATATTTAAATCATCCTTAGTGACAGGTGATGTACCAGAGGATTGGAGGATAGCCAGTGTTGTTCCACTGTTTAAGAAAGGCACTAAACACAAACCAGGAAATTATAGGCCAGTGAGCCTGACATTAGTAGTAGGAAAGTTATTGGACGTATTCTAAGGGACCAGATATATAAGTATTTGGTTAGATGTGGACCAATTAAGGGCAGTCAGCTTTTTGTGTAGTGGGTCATATCCAATGAACCTTACAGAATTTTTAAAAGAAGTTACCAGGATATAGTTGACGAAGACAAGGCAGTGGATGTGGTTTACATAGCCTTTCATAAGACATTTGAAAAAGTCCCACATGGGAGGTTGGTCAAGCAGGTTCAATCACTCGGCATTCAGTATAAGGTAGTAAATTAGAATAGACATTAGCTTTCTGGGAGAAGCCAGAGAATGGTTGTAGATAGTTGCCTCTCTAACTGGAGGCCTGTGACTAGTGGAGTGTTGCAGGGATCAGTGCTGGGTCCATTGCTGTTTATCATTTATATCAATGATTTGGATGATAATGTGGTTAAATGGATCAGCATATTTGCAGACGACAACAAGACTGGAGGTGTAGTGGACAGCGAGAAAGGCTATCATGGCTTACAGTGGGATCTGGACCAGCTGGAAAAATGGGCTGAAAAATGGCAGTTGGAATTTAATACAAGCAAGTGTGATGTGTTGCACTTTGAGGTAAGACCAACCAGGGCAGGTCTTACACAATGAATAGTGGGGCATTGAGGAATGCTGTAGAACCAAGGGATCTGGGAATACAGGTCCATAATTCACTGTGAATGGTGTCACAGGTAGATAGTGTTATAAAGGAAGCTTTTGGTACATTGGCCTTCATAAATCAAAGTATTGAGTGCAGGAGATTGAACGTTATGTTGAAATTGTATAAGATGTTGGTGAGGCCTAATTTGGAGTATCATGTGTAGTTTTGATCACAGACCTTCAGTGGTGTCAGCGACCTTCTGCAGGCTGCAGAATATTGTTCCAGTTTTTCTCTTAAATATGTTTCTTTTGAGCTATTTTCACTGCAGTCTGCAGTGTGTAAATTTCTTCTTAACAATGGACTTTGAAATTATGTCAAATGAGCCTTTAAGGCTCATCATAATGGCCAGAAACACAACAGAGGAGGTGGGTTCCAAGCCAACCGAAACGCAGAGGAATGGGGCCTGTTCCACCCAGCATCTTGTTGGCAAATGTGTGGTCGGTGGAAAATAAGGTTGCCAATCTCAGGGCAAGGCTGCTGTATCAGAGGCAGATGAGGCAGATCTCAGTTGTTTCCTGTCAGTGGACAGGAAGGTCTTACAATATTCAGAATGGATTGAACCATGAACTCTGGTAAGGAAAAAATGTGGCAGCATGTTCTTTTTTGGTCAGTTCTCTTTGGTGTATCAACGTGGGGGTTATGTCGACCTCTTTTAGGTGACTTAGAACACCTAACGATCAAATGTAGACCATTCCACTTGCCTGAGGAGCTCTCATCCAGGATCCTGACCGCTCTTTATATACTACCAGTGGCCAACAAGAAACAACCCATTCAAATGCATTTCAAACTATAGTCAGTGACTTCAACCAGGCCTGTTTGAAAACTACCCTGCCCGATTATCATCCACATGTAAGCTGTTGCATCAGAGGTCCCAACAGACTAGACCATTGCTACACTATGATAAGGAATCCCTATCGTTCTTCCCAAGACAACTATTGTGCAAGTAGGATCATTTCGCTGCACTCCTACTACCTGAATCCAGACAGAGTCTAACGAGCAAGACTTCAGAGATTAAGGCAACTAAGAACTGGTCACGGAAGGCAGAGGGCCGTTACAGGATTGCTTTGAGTCAGTATTCAAGCACTTTTTTGTGGATCTGAATAACTACACCAGGATTGTAACAGACTTCACTAAACCATGAGTGGATGAGTGTGGCCCCATGAAATCGTTCAGAGTTTACCCGAATCAGAAGCCCTGGGTGAACCATGAAATCCAGAATTTGCTAAGAGCCAGATTAGAGGCATTCAGGTCTGGAGATGGAGAAAGCTTCAAGAGGTGCAGGTATGACCTCTGGAAAGCCATTGCACGGGCCAAGCGGAGATTCCACAAATAGACAGTTGTGGCAAGGCTTGAATGCCACAACCTCCCACAAAGTTAAATCAAGTGACGTGGGACACAGTAATCTGGAAGCGCTGATCTCAATGTCTTCTATGCTCGCTTTGACCACCAGAAAGGGGAGGAATCATCGCACCCCCCTACAATAGCAAAGTCCCCAGGAAAGACCATGATCTGCAGTACAACGAAAACTAATCATTCCCCTGACAATTCAACATACCACAGGCTCTCTCTCTCCTTAATAAAGGTGTCACCCTTTCACAGCAAGAGGGGAAACAAACAAAACAACTCGCTGATTTAGAATGATAAAGTCTGCTGTGTTGCAATTTTTTTCCAAGTTCTCTGACTCAAGAATCAACAACAAGCTTTCTCCCACCAATGAGAGTTAAAGAGAGCGTGTGATTTGTCTAATACAGAGCGTCCGACAGCTAATCCGCTGTTCCCGAAGTTCTGTTTTCTCACGCGATGCTTCAGTCAGTGGCACCAGCCTAGAATCAAATTGTCCCCAGGGCTGTGAGGCCTCAACCCCGAACATGCGCTCATCTTCTAGGCCATCTTCTTGGAATTTCACAAAACAGCCAGTCGATGAGCCTCAGAAGCAGGTCCCACAGCCGCAAAGAACTGAAGTGAGTGTGACTCTAGGTCAGGGTCTCCAGCAGTACGGCATCCACATTGTAAAGGGAAAAGAGAGACATTAAAGGTAGAAATTACATGGTTTGCGCAGATGTTATTGAAGGAGTCACTTCGAGCGCCATCTTAGCGCCGTTACCCTCCCCGTACAGATCGGGCAAATGAAAGCAGGCTTTCTCCACTGAAATTGGGTGGGATGGCAACTAGAATTGATGGATTAAGGGTGAAAGGTGAAAAATTTAAGGGGAAACTGCATCATTCAGAGGTTTGTGTGAGTGTGAAACAAGCTGCCAGTGCAACTAATGCATGTGAGCTTATTTTAACGTTGAAGAGAAATTTGGATAGATACATGGATGGTAGAGGTATGGAAGGCTGTGGGCCCAGTGCAGGGTGAAGGGAGTACGCAGTTTAAATGTTTTGTCATAGACTAGATGGGCTGAAGGGCCTGTCTCCAACTCTTTGCTCTGTCTGCATTTGTAACTAATCATTGGCTTGTCACTCCCTGCATTCATGTTATATCCATCATCTACTTGTAAACCTACTGGCTCATCCTCAGCTCCATCATCCTGGTTCCCATCCCCCTGCCATATTTGTTTAAACCACTCCCAACAGCTCTAGAAAACCTGCCCTCAAGAATTTTGGTCCCGTCCCTTTTGTACAGGTCCCGCCCGCCCCAGAATGGGTCCCAATATCCAGAAATCTGTATCTCTGCCCCCTGCTCCAACTCTTCAGCCACTGAGAGTTGCATCTCATTCTCACTGTCGCACGGCACAGGCAGCAATCCTGAGATTACTACCTTTGAGGTCCTGCTTCTCAGCACTCCCTGCATTCTGTTTTCGGGATCTCCTCCCTTTCTTTATCTGTGTCATTGGTACCAATATGCACCATGACTTCTGACTGCTCACCCTCCCTTTTCAGGATATTGTGGATGTTTCCAGAAGCATCGCGGACCCTGACACCTGGGAGGCAAACTACCAACCATGTTTCCTTTTCATCTTCACAGAATTACCCATGTGTCCCCTTGACTATAGAGTCCCCTATTACTGTTCCCTCCTCTTCAGTTCCCTACCCTTCTGAGCCACAGGGCCAGACTCAGTGCCAGAGGTGCAGCCACTGTTGCTTCCCCCCAGGTAGGTCAAACCCTCAACAGTACTCAAAATGGAGTACTTATTGTTGAGGGCGATAGCCACAGGATTGATCTCCGCCATCTGACACTCTCCCTTCCCTCTCCTGACAGTCACCCATTTATCAGCCTCCTGTTGCCTTGGGATGACTACCTCCCTGCAGCTCCTGTCTATCACTGATTCACAGACAGACAGACAGACTTGCTTTATTGATCCCGAGGGAAATTGGGTTTCGTTACAGTCGCACCAACCAAGAATAGTGCAGAAATATAGCAATATAAAACCATAAATAATTAAATAGTAATAAGTAAATTATTCCAAGTGGAAATAAGTCCAGGACCAGCCTATTGGCTCAGGGTGTCTGACACTCCGAGGGAGGAGTTGTAAAGTTTGATGGCCACAGGTAGGAATGACTTCCTATGACGCTCAGTGTTACATCTCGGTGGAATGAGTCTCTGGCTGAATGTACTCCTGTGCCCAGCCAGTACATTATGGAGTGGATGGGGGACATTATCCTAGATGGCATACAACTTGGACAGCATCCTTTTTTCAGACACCACCGTCAGAGAGTCCAGTTCCACCCCCACAACATCACTGGCCTTACGAATGAGTTTGTTGATTCTGTTGGTGTCTGCTACCCTCAACCTGCTGCCCCAGCACACAACAGCAAACATGATAGCACTGGCCACCACAGACTCGTTGAAAATCCTCAGCATCTTCCGGCAGATGTTAAAGGACCTCAGTCTCCTCAGGAAATAGAGACGGCTCTGACCCTTCTTGTAAACAGCCTCAGTGTTCTTTGACCAGTCCAGTTTATTGTCCAATCATATCCCCAGGTATATGTAATCCTCCACTATGTCCACACTGACTCCTTGGATGGAAACAGGGGTCATCGGTGCCTTAGCCCTCCTCAAGTCCACCACCAGCTCCTTAGTGTTTTTCACATTAAGCTGCAGATGATTCTGCTCACACCATGTGACAAAGTTTCCCACCGTAGCCCTGTACTCAGCCTCATCTCCCCTGCTGATGCATCCAACTATGGCAGAGTCATCAGAAAACTTCTGAAGATGGCAAGACTCTGTGCACTTTCCCTAACAAGCTGAAGGCCATCGAGCTGCAGCTCCAGTTCACTAACATGGACTCTAAGGAACTGCATCTGGATGCACCTGGGGCAGATGTGGCCATCGGGACGGCTGGAACTCTCCTGGAAACCCCACATCCGACACCCAGAACAGAACACTGGCTCTGTAGAAATGCACGCTATTCTCTCAGGATTTAGACAAGAAATAAGGAATGAAACAACACTCACAAAATGCTGATGGAACGCAGCAGGCCAGGCAGCATCTATAGGGAGAAACACAGTCAACGTTTTGGGTCAAGACCCTTCATCAGGACTAACGGAAAAAAGAGATAGTAAGAGATTTAAAAGTGGGAGGGGGAGGGGGAGACCCAGAATGATAGGAGAAGCCAGGAGGGGGAGGGATGAAGATAAGAGCTGGGAAGTTGATTGGCAAAGGGGATACAAGTTTGGAGAAGGAGGAATATCATAGGACAGAAGGCTTTGGAAGAAAGAAAGGGGGAGGGGAGCACCAGAGGAAGATGGAGAACAGGCAAGGAATTATTGTGAGAGGGAAAGAGAGAAAAAAAAAAATAGGGATGGGTTAAGAAGGGGAGGAGGGGCATTAACAGAAGTTAGAGAAATTAATGTTCATGCCATCAGGTTGGAGGCTACCCAGACGGTATATAAGGTGTTGTTCCTCCAACCTCAGTGCGGCTTCATCTCGACAGTAGAGGAGGCCATGAATAGACATATCGGAATGGGAATGGGATGTGGAATTAAACATGCCTCCACCTGTTCTCACTGAAGCCCTGTTGAGCCAAACCCTTAGTACTCTGCCTCAGGCTACTCCAATGACAGCCGCTGCCCCGCTGGGCAGCACCCCTCTTTCATAGACTGGGTTCTAAAGCTCTTCGATGGACCTGCACCGAAACTCTTCTGTTGTGTCAGTGCAGCTCTCCAAACAACAACTCCCACTGAAAAACTTACTGCTTTTTAAAGATCAGGTAGAGCAGGTAGAATTGAACATCCTGTAGATCTTAAACAACATCCACACAAAATGCTGGAGGATCTCACCGGTCCTGATGAAGGGTCTCAGCCCAAAACATTGACTGAATTCTTTTCCATAGGTTCTGCCTGACCTGCTGAGATCCCCCAGCATTTTGTGTGTGTATTGTTTTAATTCTACAGGACTTCCTCTTGATTGTGATTGGACTATAGACTTTAAACTTTACATTGCAATTAGCACATGACAATTAAATTGTATTCTCCAATTGTAAATGGATACTTGCTCAGCTTCTCCTTCCCTTCCATCAGCCTCAACACAGATGCCTGTCAGGGCTGTGTGCTGAGTCCAGCATCACTTTGTGGACACACATTCAATTCATGCATTTATATTAATGTGTTTTATTTATTATTACATTCTTTATCTTATTGTGGTGTTTGTGTTGCATCAGATCCAGAGTAACAATTACCTTGTTCACCGTGTGCTGGAAATGAGATTAAAATATCTTGCATCTTGAAATGATACTCTCCTGTTAGAATATCTCAGCATGCATTCCACTCTGACAAAGATTGTGTCAATTTTAGTGTGGATTTCTTGTGGAATGATGCACGTTGTTTGAATTTTGGATTTAGATTTATTGCTGCTGTGTTCGTTTTCTCAGATATCGATCAGAATGAGAACGAGCATCAAAATCAGAATCAGAATCAGGTTTAATATCACCGGCACATGTCGTGAAATTTGTTAGCTTTGCAGCAGCAGTTCAATGAAATACACGATGAAGGGTTTCCGGTGACGTCATCGTCGAGAATGGTAGTTTAAGTCACTAGCTCCTCCGGAAAAACACGTATTAAGCCCCGTTAACCCATCAAATATAATATTTTTTGAAAAATATTTGAACTGAAAAGAGGGGCAAGAATGGGGAGAAGAAATGGAAATAAAAAAAGTGACATTGTGGAGCCTGCGTCTGAGAGGAGTGCAGCGAGCAGCTGTCCGACCCGACCGCGTGCTAGCGAGGCAGCCGCCGGGCCTCGTTCAGTCGAAGCAGCGAATGTCTTTGAAATCCTGAAAGAAATAATGGAGGTCCAGAAAGATATAAAGCAGCAGCTCAGTGATATTAAGGCAGGGCTCGCCAGCGTTAATCAAAAAATAGCGGTGGCAGAGACTCGCATTGAGAAGGTGGAAGATCGTATTCAAAACGTGGAACGGATACTGAGCAAGACAATAAAAATAATACATCACCAAGAAGGTAAACTGCTTGACCTGGAGGGAAGATCATGGAGGAAAAATATCAGAATCTACAATGTTCCCGAAGGAGCGGAGGGCTCGTCCATGACGGAGTTTGTCGGTAAGTTACTGCGGGATGCACTGGATCTTCCCCCGGCTATGAAGCTGGAAGACGAAAGAGCCCACCGTGCATTAGTCCCAAAACCTACCCAGGATAGAAAGCCACGCTCAATAATAATTAAATTCCTTCGGTACAGCACCAAGGCGGAGATTCTACGAAGGGCCTGGGGTAAGAAGAGAGTGTTTTTAGAGGATAAATTAATATATTTCAACCAAGATTACCCCCCACCCCGCGGTCCTCCAGAAACGTAAAGAATACTCTGAAGTAAAGCGAGTACTAAAGCAAAATAAGATTAGATTTCAAACTCCGTACCCTACTAAACTTCGAGTGTTTTATGACAACGGGACGTGGTTGTACCAGACAGTGGAAGAGGCGACTACAGACATGAAGGCCAGAGGGTTGCCTGTCAGCATGACCAAAATGAGTGAAAGCCTGACTGAGGAATTATCCCGCTCCACTTGGGAAATAATGCAAAAATTGAGAAGGCAGGAGACAGGAGGAGGCTGAGAGAAATATATCAGGAAGAGACCGGGAGTTTCCTGAAGACAGTCCTCACCCCCTTCAGAAGAGCCATAAGGTTTGGCTAACTTTAAAAATGTTGAGAAGCTAAAGGGAAGCAAAAGTATATGGTGATATACCTATCTCGAGAAATACTTATTATAATGTGGATTTTATATTATTTAGTTGTTATTCTTTATTCACTCACTTACTCCTTTTCCCCCACCAAAATGAGAATATAGATATGTGTGCATATATGTGTATGTGTGTATATATGTATGCATGTGTGTGTATATATATATATATATATATATATATATATATATATATATGTATATGTATATATAGGAGATGTACACAGGGAAATCTTTTCTGTGTAATGGATTTGTTCACTGACTTTTATGAATACTGCAATGGGGGCCCTCAACTCACAAGTAGGAGGGGTTATCCCCCACAGCTAGACATTTCCTCTAGATCAACGCAGGGTCATCTACTAGAGACCTCAGCCTTAGAAACACACGTTTGTTGCCATTTTTGTTATTATTTGTGTTTCTTGGTTCTTATTTGTTCAGGGAGTAGATCAATTAAGTTTTATTCTAATTTCAATGATACATTGACAGATGAATACAGATTGCTAAGGACAAGGTAAAATTCATTTCTTTTAATGTAAATGGGCTACTAAATCCAATCAAACGTAAGAGAATTTTATCCAAAATGAAAAAAGAACAAGCCCATGTAGTTTATTTACAGGAAACTCATTTAAGTGATAATGAGCATAAAAAACTAAAGAGAATGGGCTTCACTAATCTGTTTTTCTCCTCATATAAATCAGGACATAGGAGAGAAGTTGCTATTCTTATCTCAAGTAGGTTAAATTTTGAAAAAGTATTCAAAATGGGAGATAAAGAGGGCAGATATATTCTGATAAGGGGGAATATAGATGGCAATTCAGTTACTCTATTGAATATATATGCACCCCCAGGAAGTGATATTGGTTTCTTTCAGAAAATTATTGATATTATGGTAATGGAAACAGAAGGTCTCCTGATATGTGGGAGAGACTTAAATTTACAATTACAACCAAACTTAGAATCTTCCAATAGAAAAACCTATGAAACAAAATCTTTACATAAGAAGGTCAATACACTTTTTGAGGATATTGGTTTAATTGATATACGGAGGGACATTTTCCCTGACAGAAGGGATTACACTCATTATTCTGCTCCCCATTCTGTATATACAAGAATAGACTATTTCATAACATTTGGAAAAGACAAAGACAAAATAAACGCCTGTGGAATTGGGACAATAGATGTAAGTGACCATACACCTATATATTTACCTGTTGATTTTGACCTACAATCAAAGAATACTATTTGGAAACTAAATTCAAGTCTACTCAATGATCCGTACTTTAAGGAACAAATTAAAAAAGAAATTGGTCTCTACTTAGAATTTAATGATAATGGAGAGGTTTCACCTCCCATTTTATTGGATACTCTGAAGGCGGTCTTAAGAGGGAAAATTATAGCGATATCTTCATATAAGAAAAAAATAAGGAATAAAACATTAGAGGAATTATAAAATAGGCTGAAGGAACTAGAGAAAAAACACAAATTGAATTTGGCACAGGATACATTAGGGGAAATTAAAAGAATTAGATAGATAGATAGATAGATAGATAGATAGATAGATAGATAGATAGATAGATACTTTATTCATCCCCATGGGGAAATTCAACTTTTTTTCCAATGTCCCATACACTTGTTGTAGCAAAACTAATTACATACAATACTTAACTCAGTAAAAAAAAATATGATATGCATCTAAATCACCATCTCAAAAAGCATTAATAATAGCTTTAAAAAGTTCTTAAGTCCTGGCGGTAGAATTGTAAAGCCTAATGGCATTGGGGAGTATTGACCTCTTCATCCTGTCTGAGGAGCATTGCATCGATAGTAACCTGTCGCTGAAACTGCTTCTCTGTCTCTGGATGGTGCTATGTAGAGGATGTTCAGAGTTATCCATAATTGACCGTAGCCTACTCAGCGCCCTTCGCTCAGCTACCGATGTTAAACTCTCCAGTACTTTGCCCACGACAGAGCCCGCCTTCCTTACCAGCTTATTAAGACGTGAGGCGTCCCTCTTCTTAATGCTTCCTCCCCAACACGCCACCACAAAGAAGAGGGCGCTCTCCACAACTGACCTATAGAACATCTTCAGCATCTCACTACAGACATTGAATGACGCCAACCTTCTTAGGAAGTACATTCGACTCTGTGCCTTCCTGCACAAGGCATCTGTGTTGGCAGTCCAGTCTAGCTTCTCGTCTAACTGTACTCCCAGATACTTGTAGGTCTTAACCTGCTCCACACATTCTCCATTAATGATCACTGGCTCCATATGAGGCCTAGATCTCCTAAAGTCCACCACCATCTCCTTGGTCTTGGTGATATTGAGACGCAGGTAGTTTGAATTGCACCATATCACAAAGTCCTGTATCAGTTTAGGAATGAAATAAATAATTTGGCTACGCAAGAAATCAGGAAAAACTTAATGTTTCTGGAACAGAGACACTATGAAAGTGGATCGAAATCTATGAAAAAACTGGCGTGGAAACTGAAAAAAAAGATAGCAGAAAATACAATTCATAGAATTAGGGACCCAAGAACGAAAATAATAAAAAATAAGCAAAGTGAAATTCAAGAAGCTTTTGAAGTGTTTTACAAAACTCTATATTCCAAAGTTCCAGGGGGAAGCATAACCCAAATTGACACCTTCTTGAATTCTCTAGAGCATATATGTCAAACTCAAGGCCCGCGGGCTAAATCTGGCCCGTGGTGGAATTATCTTTGGCCCACGAGATAATATCTAATTACTATTAAAGCTGGGCCCCAGTAATCGAAGCGCCTATGGCGTATGATATGGCTAATGCTGAGTTTATTCAGGTACCAGGTTTTCAGGGTTTTTAGTGTTTATTCGGCAGTCTTGCTCGGCAGTCTTCTTCATAAGAAACGGAATTTGTAAAGTGAAACACTTTGTAGTTATAGCAGAGACTGAGACACGTGAGAGCAGGCTGAAAAAACGGAGGCAATGAAAGCTACGTTTGCACGCGTCCGACTGATCCGGCCCACATGAAACTGCATTTTGCTCAATCCGGCCCGTGACCTAAAATGAGTTTGACACCCCTGCCTAGAGTTACCCACTTTGTGAAGAACAAAATAGAACGATGACTACTGACATAACAGAAGTTGAATTAAAAGCTGCAATTAGCAGGCTTAAATTAAGCAAGTCACCAGGATCAGATGGGTATATGGCAGAGTGGTACAAAGAATTTAAAAATGAGTTATTTCCTGTTTTACTCCCCACACTGAACTGGGCTCTTAAAAAGGCACAAATGCCACCCAGTTGGAAGGAAGCGATAATCTCAGCTATACCGAAAGAAGGCAAGGATAAAATGGAATACATGTCATTTAGACCAATATCCGTTCTTAATGTAGATTATGGGTTATTTACCTCCATCGTGGCCAAACGATTAGAGGAGTTTCTACCCATACTGATACATAACGATCAGACAGGTTTTATACGACAATGCCGGACACAAGACAATATACAAACAACACTTCACATTATGGATCATATACAAAAAAATAAAATCGAAGCAATAGTGATAAGCGTGGACACAGAAAAAGCATTTGATTCGGTTAATTGGAATTTTCTTTACAAAGTTTTACATAGATTTGGTTTCCAAGACACAATTATTAAAACTATACAGACGCTATATGACAATCCTACTGCTAGGATTAAAATCAATGGATATTTATCAAATAGTCTTACCCTAGAAAGGGGCACAAGACAGGGTTGTGCATGGTCACCGCTACTCTTCGCATTATATCTGGAACCATTAGTTCAATACATCAGACAAAATGAAGATATCAGGGGAATTACTATTAAAGAGACAAAGCATAAATTGGCTTGTTATGCAGATGACATTTTGATCTATCTAGGGCAACCAACATACTCTTTACCTAAATTGATGCAATCCTTTGAACAATATGGTCAATTATCAGGATACAAGATCAACACAGATAAAACCCAATTACTTTCATATTACTATAGCCCACCAAGAGGAATTGAAAGTCTATACCCCTGGGCATGGCAAACAGAGTCTTTCAAATATTTGGGCATCATTATGCCAAAAGATTTGGCAAAATTATCAGAATGTAATTATCAGCGTTTATATAAAAAAATTAAGGAAGATGTGGCAAGATGGAACCTGATTCCTTTTTTCAGTCTCAGTTCAAGGATTCAGTCTATTAAAATGAATATACTGCCCAGAGTGTTATATCTCTTTCAGACCTTACCAATAGAGATTAATCAAAATCAATTCAATGAATGGAACAAGATGCTATCAAGGTATATTTGGCAGGGTAAAAGGCCTAGAATTCATCTCAAAACTTTGCAATTAGCAAAGGAAAAGGGGGGATGGGGCTTGCCTTCTCTTAGAGATTATTATTTTGCAGCACAGTTGAGAGCTGTGATATGTTGGTGCAACCCATCATATGACGCTCAATGGAAAAACATTGAGGAGCTGGTACTTCCCATCCCCATACAAGCAATTTTGGCTGATAACAACCTGCAAAGGTACATAAATACTATTGATAACCCATGGGTGAAATTGACTCTTAAAATATGGAAAACTACTATAAAAGAATATAATCTAGAGGGAGATATTGCAATTCTTAAATGGTTTGCATATGACTCGGATTTTACACCAAATAGGATGCTCGATTTAAGACTGGACAGCTAAGGAATAACTGTTCTTCGCAACATAATGAAAGAAGGAACACTGTTCAGTTTTGAAATGCTTAAAGAGAAACACTTAATAGAAAAACAAGATTTTTATCGGTATTTACATGTGATAATATGTTAATAAGACGCTTTAAAATGTAACCAAGGCAAATACATGCTTGATAGAGCTCTTTAGAAAAGCATATAATTCAGATAATGGTAGTAGAATCATTTCAAGCATGTATAAGGGGTTGTCAAATCTTAAAACACATTCAACTTCATACATTAAAACAAAATGGGAGAAGGAAGGAGGGATAATTATATCTGAGGAAGAATGGACAACAATATGGAGATATCAATGGAAGTGTACCAGTTCACAGAAATGGAGGGAGCTCGGATGGAAAAACTTGATAAGATATTTTATTACACCCTCTCAGAAATCCCATTATGATAGTAACCTCCCTGTTTGCTGGAGAAATTGTGGAAATCAAAATGCAAATCATTATCATATTTTTTGGGACTGCCCTGTTATCAAAAACTATTGGAGAGGGATACACAATGCCCTACAAGACATCTTTAAATGTGAAATACCCTTAGAGAGTAAGACCATATATTTTGGGTATATACCTCAAGAATGGTTGAAAAGAGATAAATATTTAATGAATATACTGTTGGTGGCTGGTAAAAAGACTCTTACTAGGAAATGGTTATCACAGGAGAGCCCAACTTTAAATACATGGATGGAAATTACAATGGACATTTACAAAATGGAGACGATAACAGCATCTGTTAACCATAAGCTGGAACAATTTGATTCATACTGGGAAAAATAGTTTAACTACATAATGCCTCACAGGCCTGATTTTATTCTCACAAATCAATGAATCTGTTGTAAAAAAAAATCACTCCCTACTTGTACATAGTTCTTTCTTTTGCTTGTTTTTTCTTTCCACTCTTTTCTATGTGTATACCTCAGATAAATACTTTGTGGAGATTTGTGATATATATGATTATATGATATATGTGTACAATGTCTGAAATACATCTTACGGAAATGTTTGTTTGATGATGAACTTCAATTAAAAAAATTACAAAAAAAAGAAATACACGATGAAGAAAAACTGAAATACAGGAAGTATGCACGTGTGTCACACACACACACACACACACACACACACACACACACACACACACACACACACACGTATATATATATATATATATATATATATATATATATATATATATATATATATATATATATAGTTAAACTAAATAAGTAGTGTAAAAATGTAGTGAAGTAGTCTTGGTAGGTCTAATATCCATTCAGTAATCTGATGGCAGAGGGAAAGAAGCAGTTCCTGAAATGTTGAGTGTATGTTTTCCAGCTCCTGTACCAACTCCTTGATTAGCAATGAGAAGAGGACATGTCCTGGGTGATGGGGGCCTTGAACGATGGATGCTACCTTTCTGAGGCATTGCCTTTTGAAGGTGTCCTTGATGCTGGGGAGGCCAGCGCCCATGGTGGAGCTGACTGAGTTTGCAACTCTCTGCTGCTCGTTCTGATCCTGTGCAGTCATCCCTCCGCTCCAGGCTGGGTGAGCAGGGAGGTGACAGGTGGAAAAGGTAAGGGGCAGAGGAAGGAGGAATCTGAAAGTAGAGGAGGGTGGATCAAGGAAGGAGGAGGGAAATCAGAGGGAGGTGATGGGCAGGTGAGGAGCAGAGAAGTGGGGAGAGTGGGGAGAATGGGGAATGGAAGAAGAAGGAAGTTGGTGTTGTACAGTGATTATGCCGCCTAAAATTTTTCCCTTTTACCATTAACCCATTACCTCAGGTTGTAGTCCCACCCAACCTCAGTGGAAAAAGTCAGCTTGCATTTACCCTGTCTCTACCCTTGGTAATTTTGTATCCCTCTATCAAATCTCCCAATCTTCTAGTTCCAAGGAATAAAAACAAATTTATTCAATCTTTCCTTATAACTTAGGCCCTCTAGACCCAGCCATGTCATTCTAAGTTTTCTCTGTACTCTTTTAACCTTATTTACAGCTTTCCTCTAGGTAGGTGACCAAAACTGCACACAATACTCCAAATTAGGACTCACCAATATCTTGGTCTCATCCACAAATTTGCTGATCCAGTTTACCACATTATCATCCAGATCACTGACATACTGTAGATGGCAAACAACAACAGGCGCAGTAGCAACTACTGTAGCACTCCACTAGTCACAGCCCTCCAATTAGAGGGGCAACCATCTACAACCACTCTCTGGCTTCATCCTCAAAGCCAATGCCAAATCCAATATATTACCTCATCTTGAGTGCCAAGCGACTGAAACTTCTTGACCAACTTCCCATGCAGGGAAATGCCTTGCAAAATACCTTGCTGAAGTCCATGTAGCCAACATCCACTGCCCTGTCAACATCAATGTTTCTGGTAACTATCTTTATAGGCAGGTTTGCTAGAGCTGTTTGGGATGGATTAAACTAATTTGGCAGGGGGATGAGTACTGGAGCGCTAGTCCTGAGGATGAGGTAATTGGTTTACAAACAGAGGCAGTATGTAGTGAGACTGCTGGCAAGGTGAGGCTGATGATAAGGCAAAATTGCAGTCAACTGGATGAGTTGCAATGTAAAAGGTAGACAAAATTGAAAAGAGTGAATACAGGAATGGAAGTGTTATAGAGCAAACATGAGGATGGAAATTCAAACAACAACACACACAAAATGCTGGTGGAACACAGCAGGCCAGACAGCATCTATAGGGAGAAGCGCTGTCCTGACGAAGGGTCTCGGCCCAAAACGTCGACAGTGCTTCTCCCTATAGATGCTGCCTGGCCTGCTGTGTTCCACCAGCATTTTGTGTGTGTTGTTGATGGAAGTGCTATATCTGACTGTGTGCAGAATACAGAATAAAGTAGATTAACTTGTTGCACAATTGCAGATTGGCGTGTATGATGTGTTCATCACTGAATCATGGCTGAAAGAATATTATAGCTGGGAACTTAATGTCCAAGGCTACACCTTGTATTAAAAGGACAGACAGATAGTCAGAAGAGGTGGCATGGCTCTGATGACAAAAAAAAAATGAAATCACATCATTAAAAAGAGTGGAAGTGACATCTATGTGATTCTAAGTGACTCTAGTCAGAAGGTGTTGAATCATTGTGAGTAGAGCTAAGGGTAAAAAGATCCTGATGTAAGTTATATACAGACCCCAAAACAGTAGTAAGGATGTGATCTACAAGTTACAATGGGAGGTAGAACATGCATGCCAAAAGGGCAATGTTGCAATAGTCATGGGGCTTTTCAGTCTGCAGGTAGACTGGGAAAATCAGGTTGGTGCTGGATCCCAAGAGCGGGAATTTCTAGAAAGCCTACAAGATGGCTTTTCAGAGCAGCTTGTGGTTGAGCAGACTAGGGGATCAGCTATTCTGGATTGGCTGTTGTGTAATTTACCGGGATTAATTAGAGAGCTTAAGGTAAAGAAACTATGCAATTTGAGAAGGAGAAGCTAAAGTCAGAAGTATCAGTATTATAGTGGATTAAAAGGAATTACAGAGGCTTGAGAGAAGAGCTGGCCCAAATTGATTGGAAAGGATCTCTGGCAGGGATGATGGCAGAGCAGCAATGCCTGGAATTTCTGGGAGCAATTCGGAAGGTATACCAAAGAGGAAGTATTCTACGGGCAAAATGACACAAGAGAAGTTAAAGCCATCATAAAATGGAGTTTAGGAGACGATGGCACCTACTAGCGACTCCTTTGCTTGCATCTTCGGAAACAGCTCTATCTCTATCTTTAATATCTTTATTTTTCCCTTTCAGGGTCCTTTTGAAGATGCTGACCCGGAGTTACACCCTGACTTTGGTTCTTTGCGGGAATAGGACACGCTCTTGGGGTCTCACGGCAGGCATAGTATAGCAACTGCTTTGCCCGTGACCACAAGAAACAGAAGGTTTGTGGACACAGCCCAGCAATCACAGAAACTAGCCTCCTCTTCATAGGTTCTGCTTACTCTTCTCACTGCCGCGGTAAAGCTGCCAACATGATCAAAGATCCCAACCACCAGGAACATTCTCTCTTCTCTCTCTTCCAATTGGGCGGATGATTCAAAAACCAGAACAAATACACCTCCAAGCACAGGATCACCATTCCACTATTATAAAATTATTGAAAGGAGCCCTACTACAATAAAGTGGTCTCTTAACTTCACAATCTACCTTGTTATGGTCCTGCACCTTGCACTGCACTTTCTCTGTAATGGCAACACTTTATTCTGCATTCTCTCATTGTTTTTACCTTGAAATAAAGCAGGTGCAAAAGTTAGTGGGAAGTTGAATCATTAGGAAGCTTTTAAGATCATCAAAAGGCAACTGAAAAAGCTATAAGAAGGGAAACGATGAACTATAAGGGCAAACTAGCCAATAATGTAAAACAGGATACTAAAATTTTTTTCAGCTCTATTAAAAAATAAAAAGGAGATGAGAGTTGATATTGGACCACCGGAAAATGATGCAGGTGAGGTAGTAATGGGGGACAAAGAAATGGCAGATGAACTTAATAAGTACTTTGCTTCAGTCTTTACTGTGGAAGACACTAGCTGCATGCCAGAGGTCCGTGAGTGGCAGGAAGCAGGAGTGAGTGCCATTACTATTACAAAAGAAAAAGTGCTAGGCCAATCCAAAAGTCTTAAAGTGGATAAGTCACCTGGACCAGATGGACTACATCCCAGAGTCTTGAGGGAGGTGCTGAAGAGATAACGGATGCATTGGTCATGATCTTTCAAGAATCACTCGATTCTGGCATGGTCCCGGAGGACTGGAAAATTGCAAATGTCACTCCACGCTTTAAGAAGGGAGGAAGGCAAAAGAGAGGAAATTATAGGCCAGTTAGCCTAACCTCAGTGGTTGGGAAAGTGTTGGGGGCCATTATTAAGGACGAAGTTTCAGGTTACTTGGAGTCCAATGATAAAATAAGTCAATATCAGCATGGTTTCTTTAAAGGGAAATCTTGCCTGACAAATCTGTTAGAATTCTACAAGGGAGTAACAAGTAGGGTAGACAAAGGAGAGGTAGTGGATGTCATTTACTTAGATTTCAGAAAACATTTGTGAAGGCATGGATAGAGGCTGACAGGCAGGAGGCAGTGAGTGGGAATAAATTAGGCCTTTTCTGGTTGTGTGCTGGTGATGAGTGGTGTCCCTCAGGGGACAGTATTGGAACTGCAACTTTTCACATTGTCTGTCAGTGATTTGGATCATGGAATTGGTGGCTTTGTGGCTAAGTTTGCGGATGATACGAAGACAGGCGGAGGGGTAGGTAGTGCCGAAGAAACAATGCAATTGCACAGAACTTAGACAAATTGGAAGACTGAGCAAAAAAGTGGTCGATGGAATACAGTGTTGGGAAATGCATGATAATTCATTTTGGTAAAAAGGAACAGTAGTGTAGATTATTATCTAAATGGGGAGAAAACTCAAACATCAGAGGTGCAACAGGACTTAGGAGTCCATGTATAAGACTCCCAGAAGGTTAATTCACAGATTGAGTCTCTGGTAAAGAAGTCAAATACAATGTTGGCATTTACGAGGGGTGATTGAAGTTCGTGGCCTAAGGTAGAAGGAGTCAATTTTAGAAAACCTAGCACATTTATTTTTCAACATAGTCCCATCCTACATTTACACACTTAGTCCAGCGGTCGTGGAGCATACGGATCCCTTCTTTGTAGAAGTTGGTGTCATGGACCTCCAGAAGTTGTCCACAGCATGGGGTGATTGATAAGTTTGTGGCCTAATGTAGAAGAAGATGAGTTATACAGCTCTCGTTACATGCTCTTTGAGTGATTATGCAGAAAGTCTGAAGTTAATAGCTCATCTCCTTCTACCTTAGGCCACAAACTTATCAGAGATCTTGACACCGAGGAACTGGAAATTGCTCACTCTCTCCACTTCTGATCTCTCTATGAGGATTGGTTGACGTTCCCTCATCTTACGCTTCCTGAAGTGCTGAATCAGCTCTTTCGTCTTACTGACATTGAGAGCAAAGTTGTTGCTGTGACACCACTCCACTAGCTGGTATATCTCACTCTTGTACGCCATATCATTTCCATCTGAGATTCTACCAACAATGGTTGTATCATCAGCAAATTTATAGATGGTATTTGAGCTATGCCTAGCCACACAGTGATGGGTACAGAGAGAGTAGAGCAGTGGGCTAACCACACTCCCCTGAGACGTGCTGGTATTGATCATCAGGAGGAGATATTATCACCAATCCACACAGATTGTGGTCTTCTGGTTAGAAAGTCGAGGATCCAATTGCAGAGTCAGGTACAGAGGTCTAGGCTCTGTAGCTTATTGATCAAGACTGTGGAAATGATATTGTTAAGCACTGACCTATAGACTACGAACAGCATCCTGCTATAGGTGTTTGTATTGACCAGATACATGATATAAGGCCATGTGAAGAGCCATTGAGATTGAGTCTACAGTAGACCTATTGTGGCGATAGGCAAATTGCAATGGGTCCAGATCCTTGCTGAGGCAGGAGTTCAGTCTAGTCATGACCACCCTCTCAAAGCATTTCATCATTGTAGATGTGAATGCTACCAGGCGATAGTCATTAAGGCAGCTCACACTACTCTTCTTAAGCACTGTTATAATTGTTGCCTTTTTGAAGCAGGTGGGAACTTCTGACCATAGCAATGAGAGGTTGAAAATGTCCCAAAAACTCCTGCCAGTTGGTTGGCACAAGTTTTCTGAGCCTTACCAAGTACTCCATCAGGGCCTTCTGCCTTGCAAGAGTTCACCCTCCTTAAAGACAGACAATATTCCTGGTAGAGTGCTTAGAGGATGTGCAGACCTGCTAGCAGATGTTCTCACTGACATCTGCAACATCTCCCTGAGCAGCGCCTTCGTTCCAACGTGCTTCAAGGCCACCACCATCGTCCCCGTGCCAAAGAAGTCTTCAGTGTCCTGCCTCAATGACTGCCATCCCGTTGCACTCTCATCCATTATCATGAGGTGTTTGGAGAGGCTCATCATGAGGCACATCAAGACCCTGCTGCCCTCCTCACTGGATTCCCTGCAGTTCGCATACCGTCCCAACCGTTCAACAGACAACGCCATTGCCATCACCTTCCACCTGGCCCTAGCCCACCTGGACAAAAAAGACACGTAAGTTTGAATGCTGTTCATAGACTTCAGTTCAACATTCAACACAATCATCCCTCAGAAACTGATTGGAAAGCTGAGCCTACTGGGCCTGAACACCTCCCTCTGCAACCGGATCCTACATTTCCTGACTGGGAGACCTCAGTCAGTCTGGATCGGGAGCAGCATCTCCAACACCATCACACTGAGCACGGGGGCTCCCCAGGGTTGTGTGCTCAGTCCACTGCTGTTCACTCTGCTGACCCACGACTGTGTTGCAACACACAGCTCGAACCATATCATCAAGTTCGCCGATGACACAACCGTGGTGGGTCTCATCAGCAAAAACGACAAGTCAGCTTACAGAGAGGAGGTGCAGCGGCTAATGGACTGGTGCAGGGCCAACAACCTGTCTCTTAATGTGAACAAAACAAAAGAGATGGTTGTTGACTTCAGGAGGGCACGGAGCGACCACTCCCCACTGAACATCGACAGCTCCTCGGTAGGGATAATTAAAAACACTAAATTTCTTGGTGTTCACCTGGCGGAAAATCTCACCTGGTCCCTCAAACACCAGCTCCATATCAAAGAAAGCCCAGCAGTGTCTCTACTTTCTGCGAAGGCTCTGGAAAGTCCATCTCCCACCCCCCATCCTCATCACATTCTACACGGGTTGTATTGAGAGCGTCCTGAGCAGCTACATCACTGCCTGGTTTGGAAATTGCTCCATCTTGGATCGCAAGACCCTGCAGTGGATAGTGAGGTCAGCTGAGAAGATCATCGGGGTCTCTCTTCCCGCCATTATGGACATTTGCACTACACACTGCATCTGAAAAGCAAACAGCATTATGAAGGACCCCACGCACCCCTCATAAAAACTCTTCTCCCTCCTGCCATCTGGGAAAAGACACCGAAGCATTCGGGGTCTCACAACCAGACTATGTAACAGTTTCTTCCCCCAAGCCATCAGACTCCTCAATACTCAGAGTCTGGACTGACACCAACTTACTGCCCTCTACTGTGCCTATTGTCCTGTTTATCATTTATTGTAATGCCCGCACTGTTTTGTGCACTTTATGCAGTCCTGGGTAGGTCTGTAGTCTAGTGTAGTTTCTTTTTCTATGTTGTTTTTACGTAGTTCAGTGTAGTTTTTGTACTGTTTATTGTAGCACCATGGTCCTGAAAAATGTTGTCTCATTTTTACTGTGTACTGTACCAGCAGTTATGGTCAAAATGACAATAAAAAAATGACTTGACTTGTCTTGAACATTGGCCTCTGGGACAAAGATCACAGGGTCACCGGGTGCAGCAGGGATCTCCACAGCTGTAGTTGCGTTCTCCCTTTCAAAGCAGGCATAGAAGGCCTTGAGTTCATCTGGTCGTGAAGCATCGTTGCCATTCATGCCATTGGGTTTTGCTTTGTCCTGCAAACCTTGCCAGAATTGATGTGCATTCGACGTTGCCTCCAACTTCGCTCGGATTTGTTTCTTCATTCTTGAAATAGCCCTCTGCAGGTCATATCTGTTACTTTTTGTACAGACCTTTATTACGAAACTTAAATGCCATAAATCTAGCTCTTAGCAGATGATGTACCTCCTGGTTCATCTATAGTTTTTGGTTTGGGAATGTACAGCGAGCTTTCCTAGGCACACACTCATCCACACGGGTTTTAATGAAGTTGGGAACAAATGCGTCATACATCTAGATTCGAAGATGAATCCCTGAATACAGTCCAGTCCACTGATTCAAAGCAGTCCTGTAGGCGCTCCTGTGCTTCCCTTGTCCATAACTTCTTGGTCCTCACTACTGTTGCTGCAGTCTTCAGTCTCTGCCTACACTCAGGGAGTAGAAATACAGCCAGGTGATCAGACTTCCCGAAGTGAGGGTGTGGAATAGCACAGTAGGATTACTGACGGTGCTGTAAGCATGGTCCTCTGGTACTACAAGTCATTTGTTGATGGTAATTATTTAGTGATTTGTTCAGGCTGGCCTGGTTAAAATCACCCAAAGTGATGGTGAAGGAGTCAGGGTGTACATTTTCGTGCATGTTAATCCCATTGCTCAGATCATCTAGAGCCTGTTTGAGTTTGGCCTGAGGTGGAATGTGCACCACTAACAAACTGATCAGAGCAATCTCCCGTGGTAGGTAAAATGGACGGCACTTAATTGCAAGATATTCCAGGTCTAGTGAGAAGAATTAGTACAATATTGATACATTTGTGCACCGAGGAGTTGATCATGAGGCATACACCTCCACCTCTGCTTTTGGGAGACTCCACAGTTCTATCCTGACGGTGTAGTGAACCCGTCAATCTGAATTGCTGCATCCGGTACGGAAGGGGTTTTCCCCAATTTCCCTTGGGATCAATAAAGTATGTCTGTCTGTCTGTCTGGGTTAACCAGGATTCTGTGAAATGAAAAATGCAAGTGGTCCTAATGTCTCTCTGATACAGCAGCCTAATTCTAAGATGTTTGAATTTTATTTACTAGAGACTCTACGTTTGCCAGCCAGATAGTCAGTATTGAGAGTCGAAAACCCTGTTTTCTTAAATGCACTGGTATCCCTGACCAGCAGCCACGTTTCCAACGAGGAATCCGGCAAGAAGTGCAGCCATAATCAGCATTGTTTCTGTGAGTTTTAGGCAGTGATAGGTTGTTCAATGGCATTAAGATACCTTTATTAACCATGCAGACCTTGGAAGCAGTTATGATTCTCCGCTGTATCAGGCTGAAATGGGAATATTTAATCGTAATCATTGAGCTGTGCTCAATATTTTTAAAAACCTGTTGAACATTAAACCACTACTACTCACCAAAGGAAAGGTGGCTTTGAGAACAAAGGGTTAAATAGTCAGAGGTTGGATCTGAAAGACATGTCAAGGTTTCCGGTGAAGCATGGGATGTATACAAGCATCCTCCAGAGAGGGACTTTCATCTCCCCTCACTCAGCATGCTGCTTTGCCTCAGAGCTGAGAAAACTAGTGGTTGACTGAATCCCTTCTCTTTTCTCGAGGTCTCTTTGAAATAGGCACCACTACCATCTCTTGCCTAAAAGACGTCATACGTTAGGATACGCCTGGGTGTAGCAGATTCCCTCATTTCAGTCAGATTTTGGAAGGATAGCTGGAAGAGTTGTTAACTCCCCCATCCCTCAACAATTGCTCAGTGGGTAATCTGTAAGTTTGTCTGTCGTGCGCACACTTTAAATGCAAGATAATTTTTGAAAATTATTAGTAGCGAGGAAAAATTTCAAATAGGAGCTCCTATTTTAATGATCATTTCACGCTGTCATTTCTGATTAACTTGTTTGCATTCAACATGAGCATTAAGTGTCTTTTGAGACAAAGAGTTCTGTTGTTCTCTTGTAATTCTGGCAGAAAAAAATGTGAAAGAGGTGGTGACAGAACTAATACAATAGAGACATTGAAAAGGCTTTTCGATAAGCAGGTGAATGTAAGAAAAGTGAAGGGTTAAGGGTTGTATAGGAGGGAAGAGTTAGACATTATGGGACAAAGAGCCTGTACTGTGTTGTGTTGTTCTGTGTGTTATCATATTGGAAGATCACCCTGAGACCACATGGGTTTCCTCCTTACTGTGCCATACTGCTCTGTTCTTAACTTCCTCCAGATTCTGCCACTCATCTGTACAATAGAAGCAAATTACAGAGATCATGAGCCAACTGAATTTCATCTTTTTGGGAGATGGGAGATACCTGAGCCCCTGGAGGAAATTTGTGCAGCGGAAACATCATATCACATCATTTCAAACCAGATGTTCTTCTTCGGCCAGTAAGGCAATGTCCTTAACTGTGCCCAGTAGAACATATCTGTCAATGCACAACAGAAAGCTACCAATGCATTAGGTTGCTGTGCTATATTAAAATGTGTAAAACATTGGATGAAGGTCTGGAGGGTAAAATAACAATTTAACTCTTTCTCCGCTCACAGCATGCAGAGTGTCTGCACAAGATAAAGACAGTAGGTCTGTAGAATGTTTGTTTGTATCCGGATTCTCTGACATCATTAAAATGTGAATTCCTGTCAAGTTGGCTTGATGGATTCTGTTTTGGATTTGGGCTTAGTGCTTTCTATGTAATATTAATGTCCTTTTGTAAGTCCAAAGAAATGTTGTGTGCTATGACCATTACAGTGTCTAGACGATTTATAAGAACCGTGTTAAGGGACATAAGGTGTGTTTGAGAAAGGACAGGCTGTGTTGAGACAAAAGAACAAAGAGTTTGTCAGCTTCTGGGTCTCTCTGCACTTGTGAAACTCATATTTATTGGGCTACCTCTTCTGGTTTTGTCAGACTTCAACTGAGGGCCAGAAACCACAATCAGTGCCTAGGAACCAGGGGTTAGTTAGAATTCGGAAATCCCCCAAAACAGCAACTAACAAGGAGTGACAATGAATAGTGAAGATACCGAGATGGTATGTTGCCTCCCAGGTGCTAGGGTCAGGGACATCTCAGAACCGGTCCGTGGCATTATACAGGGGGGAGGGTGAGCAGCTGGAAGTCTTGGTACATAATTGCACCAATGACATAGGTAGGAAAAGGGAGGAGGTCCTGAGGAGAGAATTCAGGCAGCTATGTAGAAAGCTGAAAAGCAGTACTTCCAGGATAGTAATCTCCAAATTGTTGCCTGCGCAACATGCCAGTGAGGGTAAGAATTTGATGATTTGGCAGATGAATGTGTGGCTGAGGGAGGGGGCAGATTTCTGGACCTTTGAGATCTCCTCTGCAGAAGATAAAAGCTGTACAAAAGGGATAGGTTACATCTAAACCTGAGGGGGACCAATATCCACGCAGGGAGGTTTGCTAGAACTGTTGGGGCAGGTTTAAACTACTTTGGCAGGGGGATGGTCAACAGAGTGATCGAGCTGAGGATGGGGCAGTTGATATACAAGCAGAGCCAGAGCAGAGTGTAATGAGACTGTCCGGAAGAACAGGCAGATGATCAGCAAAATTGCTGCCAGCCAGATGAAGTAGATGATCTTGTAGCACAGTTAGAGTCACAGGTGTGACATGTGGGCATCACTGAGTCGTCGTGGCTGTGTACCTGGTGGCTGAAAGGAAATTATAGTTGGAAGCTTAACATCCACATTGTATTGAAAGAACAGGCAGATAGGTAGAGGGACTGGTGTGCCTGTTGGTAAAAAATGAAATCAAATCCTTAGAAGTGATTGGCCGGTGTAGAATCACTGTGGGCAGAGTTCAGGAACTGCAAGGGTTAAAACGGGAGTTACAGAACTCTGAACAGTAGCCTGGATGTGGGCTATAAATTCCGATGGGAGATAGAAAGCAGGTAGATTGGTTGGTGCTGATTTTGGATCCCAAGACAGAGTCATTGTAGAATGTCTATAAGGAGGTTTTTTTTTAGAGCATTCTAGATTGTGTGTCGTGGAATGAACCAGATTTGATCAGGGAGCTTAAGGTAGAGGAACCCAGAGGAGAGAGTGATCATAATATGATAAAATTCACCCTGCAATTTGAGAGGGTGAAGCAAAAGCCAAACTTCTCAATATTGCAGTGAAATAAAAGGGATTACAGAGACATGAGAGAGAAGCTGACCAAATTTGATTGGATGGGGGCACTAGCAGAGATGATGGCAGAGCAGAAATGGCTGGAGTTTCTGGGAGCAATACGGTAGGGGCAGAATAGATACATCCCAAAGATGGAGAAGTATTCTAAAGGTAGGGTGACATAACCATGGCTGACAAGGGAAGTCAAAGCCAACATAAGAGCAAAAGAAAAGGCATATGATACAACAAAAATTAGTAGGAAGTTAGAGGACAAGGAAGCTTCAAAGTTCCAACTGAAGGCAACTAAGAAAGCCATAGGGGGAAAGGTGAAATATGAAGGTAAACTAGCCAATAATATCAAAAACGATACCAAAAGCTTTTTCAGATATACAGTACATGCTAAAAGTTTCTTTTTGATCGAGAAATTGGGTTTTTGGTGTTTATTTTCTGCCTGTAGAAAAGAGTAATTTTTATATTTCCAAACATTAATTTTACAAAAAAATTAAATGTTATGGAGATTTTTTTATTTTGTTAAAGAAAGTAACATATTAAGTAATCAACCACTTTTCAAATAAAATGGTATATAGCCCAGTGCGTGATTAAACAAAGATAACAAACAGATGCCAATGATCAATGACATAATGAGATGAACGAATGAAACTGATTAACTGAAACAGAAACCGGCATAGAAGGGGTCAAACTGGGCAAAGAACAGCCAAACTAAAAAGTGAGGGTGTCACAGACGTGACAGCTCAACTTACAAATCATCAATTCTTACACCATGGCAAGAGGGAGTCATCCTGCATCAGCAAGGTCTCTCCCAAGCAGAAATTTTATGGCAGACAGGAGATGTAATGAAGAAAAATACAATGTTAGCATTCACTTCGAGAGAACTAGAATATAACAGCAGGAATGTAATGTTAAGGCTTTATAAGGCACCGGTGGGGCATCACGGTGTATTGTGAGCAGTTTGGGGCCCCTTATCCAAGAAAGGATGTGTGGATGTTAGAGAAGGATCAAAGGAAGTTCACAAAAATGATTCCAAGAATGAAAGGCTTATCATCTGAGGAACATTTGATGGCTCTGGGCTTGTACATGTTTCAATTTAGAAAAATGAGGCGGAATTTCATTGAAACCTATCAGATGATGAAAGGCCCAGATAGAGTGGTTGTGAAGAGGATGTCTTTATAAAGGGAGAATGGAGAATCAGAGGGTACATCCTCAGAATAGAGAGATATCCATTTAAAAAGGAGATGAGGAAGAATTTCTTTAGCCAGATGGTGATGAATCATGCCAGATGGAGATGATGAATTTAGCCAGATGGAAATGGTGAAGGCCAGGTCATTAAGTGTATTTAAGGCTGAGGTTGATGATTCTTGATAAATCAGGGCATGAAAGGTTATGGGCAGAATAAGGGAGAATGGGAGTGAGAGGGAAATGGATTAGCTATGATTAAATGATAGAGCAGACTCGATGGGCCAAATGGTCTAATTCTGCTCTTCTGTCTAATGGTCTTGTGGTCTAAACAAGGTCTTCAGCCCACCAAATCTGTACTCACTATCCAGCACCCTCTAATCATACACTAATCTCCTCATTCCCATCAGTTCCTCCTAGATTCTACCACTTACTTGTATGCTACAATTTATACCACACGATTTGCTGCAGATACACCTCACTCTGTTATGCCTCTGGAATGTTTTGTAGCTTCAAAACATTAAATTAGTTCAAAGAAAACATGGGAGTCAGGGAATGCGGGCTTGGTGTGTCTTTGTGCATGCGTTGCATGGTAGTGCGATGATGTAAACAATAAGCATATTTTTGCATATAACCCATAATTAGTTATTTAATAAACAAGAGTGCTTATTCAGCCTCTCTATATATACATGATTACTCAAATATTATTGAAATATTAACACACAACACTCCTCCCTGCTTAGCTATAAACTCTTACTCAATATGGAATGCATCTCAACAACAAAAACAATACACTATGTAACTCAACTACTATATACAGACATCCACAGCATAGTAATTTTAAAATATTGTCCCATTTAGACTTAAAGATTTAATTGACCTGGAGGATTTCTTACTTTTGTGGGATACTGAAAGTTTAGACTCAGGAGGAATCATGTTATCTGGAGAGTGAGTGCAATCAAATTCTGAGAGGGTGGAGGTGAGGATTGATGAGATCAGGAGGGGGAGCCAGTGGTGAGAGTCTAAAAGACAGAAATTCAAAACCTAATTCCTTTGGGAAAGACCTGAGCAGCTGCAAATTCTTGCCTGTCAACATCTCAGATGATCTACCCTTGACCCAACACATTGAAGACACCACAGAAGTTCTACTTTATTAGGAGCTTGAGGAGATTTGGTACTCCACCAAAGACTCATAAATTTACAGAGATACCATGGATAGCCTTCTGACTGGTTACATCAGGGTTTCAAACGAACAGGATCACAAAAGTCTGCAGAGATTTGTAGACTCTGCCATCTCCATCATTGGCACACTCCTCATCATTGAGGACCTCTTCAAGAGATTGTGCCTCATAAGTTGGCATCAATCACTGAGGATCCGCACCATATGGGACATGTTTCTTCTTCTCACTAAAGTGAGTGAAGATGTATAGAAGTCTAAAGATCTTCACTCAGCAAATGCAGACCAGCTTCTTCCCCTCTGCCATCAGATTACTGAATGGTTCATGAACCTACGAACCCTATACCACAATTTTCTTTTTTTCCACTCTATTTATTTTTGTAATTTATAGACTTGTTTTGTCTTAGCACTGCACTGTTGCCACAAAACAAATTTCACGTCATATGTCGGTGATAATAAACCTGATTCTGATTTTGCATGTCTAATACTAAGAAGTACCTTGCTGAATTTCCTGAGGAGGTAATCTAACCCAGGAATGATCAATATGAAGTTTCACTCAGAAAACATCCATTCCGACCCCATGTCCAAATAGTGACATGTGGCTTATTTTCCAGGCCATGGATATTTTAATGGTAATGTCAGAAGTTGAAACAAAAAAAAGAAACTGCTGGAGAAAGTAGGCAGCTCATGTGAAGGAAAGTGGGCAGTTAACACTTCAGGTCAAGGATTTCCGTCTGGATTAATGGACAGTCAACGTAAGTGGTCACCACACTTCAACTGTCCATTTCCCTCTGCAGATTCACCCTGATACACTGAGTTCCTCCAGCAGTTTGCTCTTTGTTCCATGGATACTTTTAATAAGAGGTACCACTGCTTTCCTCGCACAGCAAATAATGGGAAGAATTAAGGCTGCTTTATTTAAATAAATCTCCAATAATTATTAAACAGAATCAACAGAAGGTATTTTTGCTTTGAGTTTCTGCCAACAGAAATATGTTTTATATTTTTACAGCATGATTTTCACTGGGGCTGTACTTGACTCCAAGCCCTTGTCCCCAACAATGTCCTTCACACTGTTACTGCACCTATTGCAGCGATACAGTGGAGTGAGTGATGGTTTAGCCTCCACTTGTTCAGATGAGGAAAAGCTCAGCAACACTCAAAAAGTTCAACGCCATTCAGGACAAACAGGAACAGAAAATGTCAGAAAGCTCGGTGGCTCAAGTAGCATCTCATTTCATCTCTGACATCTCAAACGTTGACTGTTCCTCATTGCCGATCTGCTGAATATCCCCAGTAATTTTATTTTATTTCAGATTTCCAGCATCTCAAGTTGATCTTCGCCATCCAGGACATAGCAGCCTTCCACATTATTATTGAATCGTGGAGCCATGCAGAGCAATGACCGACCCAGAAGCCAATCTCATCTTCATCCACAGTAACCACTGCCCACAACTACACTGTGTGGCCACCTTATTAGGGTCACAAGACAAAGGAGCAGAAGTAGGCCATTTGGCCCATCAAGTCTGCTCCATCAGTACACCTGCTCATTAATGCAGATACTAATCAGATAATCATGTGATACCAACTCAAGCATAAAAGCACACAAGTATGGTCAGGAGTTTTAGTTGTTGAGCAGACGAAACATCAGATTGGCGAAGAAATGTGCTTTAAGTGACCTTGACTGTGGAATTATTGTTGGCTCCCCAGACAGGGCGGTTTGAGTCTCTCAGAAACTGCTGATCAGGCTAGGATTTTCACACACAACAGAATCAGATTTATTATCATCAGCATGTGATGTGAAATTTGTTAAGTTAGCAGCAGCAGCAGTTCAATGCAATACATAATCTAGCAGAGAGAGAAAAAATAATAAATAGAATAAATCATACTAATAAATAAACAAGTAAATCAATTACTTGTTGAATAGATTTTTTTAAATGTGCAAAAACAGAGATACTGTATATTAAAAAAGCGAGGTAATGTCCAAAGCTTCAATGTCCATTTAGGAATCGGATGGCAGTGGGGAGGAAGCTGTTCCTGAATCGCTGAGTGTGTGCCTTCACACTCTCTACAGTCTCTAGAGTTTGCGGAGAATGGTACAAAAAAACAGAAAACATCCAGTTCTGTGGGTGAAAGTGCCTCGTTAATGAGAGGGGTCAGAGGAAAATGGCCAGACTGGTTCAAACTGACAGGAGGCAACAGTAGCTCAACCACACATTACACAGTATTGTGCAGAAGAGAATCTCTGAATGCACAACAGGTCAAACGTTGAAGTGGATGAGCGACTGCAGCAAAAGGCCATGAACATACACTCAGTGGCCAACTTATTAGGTGCCTGCTAATAAAGTGGCCACTGAGTGTATACTAATCCTATTTACCTCCATTAGGTCCATCTCCTTCCGTGCCTGGGTAATTCTAATGCTTCATTAAATGCTTTGTGAATGCTGTGAAAGTACCTGTCTTCACTACTCATTCTGGCAGTGTGTTCTCGATTCCAACCACAGTTTCTTACAGCCTCTAAACTTCCTTCTGATTGACTGATGCCTTTCAGCAAGTGCATTCCCAACAAGGGAAAAAGATTCTTACCATATATCCTATCAATCTCACTTAAAATTTTATGTAGGTCTATCAGGTCACCTCCTAGCTTCTTCTGTCCCTCAGGGAACAAACCCAGACTATCCCCTCTCTCCCTGTAATTGAAATGATTCAATCCAGGCAACATCCTGGTGAGCAACATACACAAAATGCTGGAGGAACTTAGCAGGTCAGGCAGCATCTATGGAGGGAGAATTTCAGTTACATCATATTGAGAAAAACAGTATTGAAAATCTGAATTTTTGGACACTTCACCAGATAAAACAGTGGGAGGAAATAGACAACTGACTTTCCAGGCTGAGAGTCTTCATCAGATCAAGAAAGGAGGAAGGTAGAAGCTCCAAGTCCCAGCCTTCAATACCTCGAGCTGAGTACTTGATTTCCTCACTTGCAGATCCCAGTCTGTTTGGAATGACAATAGCATTTCCTCCACAATTTTCACAATCAGAGACTTCCAGCAGGTACAGGTCTAGGCACGTTAGGAGCTATGCCTAGGGAAGGGTGGTCCTGTCACTAGCACAGACTCTGCTGCGGGATGGGTTTGGCAAGTTCGTTCCAGAATATGTATGTTCCAGTTAATTACTGATTCATTATGGTGGTATTTTACTCCCTTCTTTTCATTCTAGTCTTGTTGAGATTTGACCAAAAGCGCAGCAACTTTTATGTTCCCTGCTTACCCTCGTCCTTGTCCAGGAAAGAGGACTACCATTTTGAGACGCGGTATCCATTTTGCCTTTAGTTATTGCTTCCAGCTGTGGTGTTGGCATTTAACTTTCAGTTTGAGGGCTTTAGTTATTGGCCCCATTGGCCTATTGTTTTTCTCTTCCTTCTAACTCTGCAACAGTTCTCATTAAAATCAGTGAATCATCAACAGGCTTCATTGTCTCTCTCTCTCTCCACACTTGGGTCATTATCTGAATGTTCCGATACCATCAGCACAAGGTGCACCACAAGACTGTGTGCTTAGCCCCCTGCTCTACATGTTTTATACTTATGACTGTGAGGTTAAGCACAGCTCCAATATCATATTTAAGTTTGCTGATTATGCCACTGTCATTGGCCAAATCAAAGGTGGTGACAAATCAGAATATAGGAGGGAAATTTAAAATTCAGCTGAGCGGTGTCACAACAACAACCGCTCACTCACTGTCAGCAAATCGAGCTGGTTAGTGACTTCAGAAGGAGGAAACCAGATGTGTATGAGCCAGTCCCTACTTCCGTAAAAGTTTGTGAAAATTCGGCATGTCATCTAAACTTTGACAAACTTCTATAGATACGTAGAGGAGAGTATATTGACTAGTTGCTTTATGGCCAGGGATGGAAACATCAATGATCTTGAATGTAAAATCCTGTAAAAGGGAATGGATACAGCTCAGTCCATCACCTTCTCCACCATTGACCACATCTACACGGAACATTGTTGCAGGAAAGCAGCATCCATCATCAAGGATTTCCACCACCAAGGCCATGCTGTCCTCTCACTGCTGCCACCAGGAAGAAGGCACATGAGCCTCAGAACGCACACCACCAAGTTTAGGAACGATTATTACCCCTCAGCCACCAGGCTCTTGAACCAGAGAGGATCACTTCTCTCAACTTTACTCACCCCGAAGCTGAACTGTTCCTATAACCTATGGACTCACTTTAAAGAACTACTCATCTACGTTCTTGATACTTTCTGCTTATTTATTTATTATTATTTTGTATTTTTTAATTATTATTTTTGTATTTGTACAGGTTGTTGTCTTTTACACATTGGTTGCTTTTCCATCTTATTGTGTGTAGTCTTCCATTGATTTTAGTGTGTTTATTTGTGCCTACTGTGAATCTACTCACAAGAAGGTGAATCTCGGGTTGTATATGGTAACATACAGTGTACTTTGATAATAAATTTACTTTGCAGTGTGAATAAGAAGGGGAGGAGGACAAGAACATCCTGTGCACTCTTTCCAACCCAATTAGATCCTCCGTATAGATTAGTGAGCAGTTCTAAGCATTCTCCTCCTATTTCCTACTGCTGCTACTGTATCCTACTCTTCCACTTGTGAACCAAAGCTTCATCTACTTGATGAAGTTATTCTTACACCACTTCCCAAACCCCTGATGTCTATGAGCAGCCAGGGTTCAGTGGAGTGTGCTGGGAACATAAATAAAGGCAGAGGTTTGATGGTGTTGAGGTGTAGGTGAGGGTAAAGAGTGGAGTGGAGCCTTACACAAAAGAATCAGGCAGATGACAGACTGAAGGACCAGGGCTGGGAAGGCAGAGGATCGGGGGATAGTGATGAGGTTGGTAAAACTTTGTCAGTGCACAGTAAACAATGATCAAATACTGCAGTAGGAAAATCGCCGAGACGATCCGGGGCTCAGAGCGGTTTTCCTTTGGAAGCTATGTAGAGGGTGTCAGAGCCACACTGCATTCCCTGCTACAAATGTTGCACCTAAAGTACCTAGACATCTTCATTTGGAGAGATAGGTTAGACCTTCAGTTGCATCATACTGAGGGAAACAAGTTGAGAGGATTGAGAAGAATACATGCATTAAGTTAGCCTTCAGTGGTTGGTGGATTGAGTTTAAAAGCCATGAGGTAATATTGCAACTCCATAAAACTCTGGTTAGAGCACACTTGGAATATTGCACTCATTTTGATCACCTCATTCTAGGAAGCATGTGGAAGCTTTGGAGAACATACGGAGGAGATTTACCAGGATAAAGAGCATGGATAGAGAGCGTGTCTTAAGAGGACAGGTTGAACAAACTTGGGCTTTTATTTTGGAGCAACAGAGGATCACAGGTGACTTGATAGAGATATATAACATGACAAGAGGCATTGATCAAGTGGACAGCCAGAGGCATTTTCCCAGGGCAGAAATTAGCTAATGCCAAGGGCGTAATTTTAAGGTAAATGGAGGAAAGGGTAGAGGGGATGTCAGAAATAGTTCTTTTTTAACACAGAGAATGGTGGCTGCAACGTGCTGCCAGGGGTAGTGGTGCAGGCAGATACATTAGGGACATTTATGAAGCTTTTAGATAGACACATGGATGATAAAAGGAAAGTGGGCTATGTGTGACAGAATGGTTAGATTGATCCTAGTGTAGGTTAAAAGGTTGGCAACAACATTGTGGGCCAAATGGCCTGTCTTATGCTGTAATATTCTAAAAGCAGTATTATACAGTTAAATCTCTAGACACATCATCAGATTAAAGGTCACCATCCTTCCTTTTCTCCATATTTAAATCACTGTTCAATATTATTATCCACACTACAGATTGCAAGCTTCTTGGTTGTAATTTCCCTTTGCAGATGGAATAGTTGCAGAAGCGTGAACATTTCATTCCTCTGCTTTCCTGTCACTTGGTTGAGAATTCCAGTTCCTGGATTTCCTGCCAATCAAACGGTTAATTCTAGTTCCTGGGTTACCTGTCAATCAAATGTGAATTGGCTACCTGCCAGTCAAATTGCAAATTCCAATTCCCAGACTACTGGTCAATCCTGCTGTAAATTCCAGTAAGGAATCTGTATTCTAGACTTTGCAAACGTGCAGCCCGCCTGACTGAAATGTAAACATGTTGGAATTAAAGAAAATGTGAATCAGATTCAGTCCGCATCGTTTTCACTATACGATTGTGAAAATCTCCATTACAAGTTGACACCCTGCAACTTCTAGCCAGTTCCTGTGCACTGTTATGCCTTAATGCTCTTACCCTCATTTCATTCAGTGAAAATCATTAAAGCTTCCCTTATTGCTGCTTTAATAGGATTTTATATAGCACATACTCAGTCAGCTAAGCCTGTATTAATCTTAAACAAATGTTCAGGTATGAGCAATGTCATAAACCTCTTATAAAATACTAATGAGTTTCTGAAAGTGTAGCAGCCTTTGACTGACGTGGTCTAAACCGTGACCAAAGTGCGATGCTTGTCAATGTTTGTACCACAGAGCAGATGCTCTTCTGCTTTCTGTTCCACAATCATGTCTCAAACAAATAAATCTTGTGCAGAAGGGAAAGGGGTTGTAGTTTTTTTTGCCGCTATCTTATTTAGAACAGCAGTGAGCACCTTCAGTGTTGGCATAAGGGAAATACTTTAAATGTGCAAATGAGTACAGGACAGGTGTGCTCCCACAATCCTTCCAATGGGCTGCGAGGCCGTGAATTATAGACATCCACATCTAATTATTGAGCTGCTGTTTAGGTACACAGCCAGTTTAAAATTGGCAGGGAGGGGACCAGTGTAGTAGTCAAAAAACACAATGCTGGAGGAATGCAGTGGGTCAAGCAGCACCAATGGAGGAAAATGGTCAGTCGACTTTTTGGGTCAACACTGAAAGATAGATGAGAGAAAGCCACTATATAAAGCTGAAGGGAAGAGAGGAACTAAGAGCTGGCAAGCATCACGTGGATTCAGGTGATGGGCGGATGGAGGAGGGGAAAGTGGGATGCCTGTCCTGGGGTTGGGGGGGGTGGGGAGAGAGAGAGAGAGAGAGAGAGAGAGAGAGAGAGAGAGAGAGAGAGAGAGAGAGAGAGAGAGAGAGAGAGAGAGAGAGAGAGAGATTTCATGGCCTCAATAATGGATCACCCAGCGTTCAGCTGCAGTGGCCGGGGCACGTGATAAGGATGCCCCCATGTCGGCTACCCCGCAGAGTGTTATACAGCCAGCTACATCATGGTCGACGCTCAGCTGGAGGGCCGAAGAAGCGCTATAAGGATCAGATGAAGAATGCTTTAAGGAAATGCAAGATCAGACCTGAGGACCTGGAGGATGTTGCTGCTGATCGTAACACTTGGCGACAGCTGTGTAGGGACGGGGTTCGCATTCTGGGGGTGGAAAGAACAACCAGAAGACAGCAGAAGAGAGCCAGGAGAAATACAGACATGGTTGCCATCACTACCACCACTACCACATATACATGTCCCACCTGCAATAGAACTTGTGGGTCCAGGATAGGGCTGTATAGTCATCAGAGATCTCACCGTTAAAGGAGTGGACGTCGTCATCGGATTCCTATGGACAACCGAAGAAGAAGTGTGTGTGTGTGTGTGTGTGCGCGAGAGAGAGAGAGTGGGTAGAAGTGTGAGAACGGGGTTTGCGTTACTGTTGTTTTGCTTACCGTTGGTGTTGCTTGTGTTGTTCTGCTGAACAGTGTGGGGATGCGATGCTGTCAATGTGTGGTGTCAATTGCGGGCTGCCTCTGGCGCATCCCTAGGCTGTGATGGTCGTTAATGCGAGCAACATATTTCACTGCATGTTTTGATGTGTGTGTGATAAATAAATGCATCTGAATCTCGAAGATGAAAGGTGAAAGGGTAGAGGCAAGAAAGGACTGAAGATGATAGTATCTGATGAAAGAGGAAGATGGAGCAAGACATACAAGGAATCAGGTGGGGAGTCAGATGACGATAGTAGGGAAGGGTGTCACAACCAGGGGCTGATTTAAAACAAAGAGGTGATTTTTTAAGTCAGTATGTGGACTATATTATTTTCAGTGTCATTTCATTGGTATGCATTGTCCATGGATTGTTTATCTTGTATGTTGAATTGTTTATTTTTGGGCTATCTCTGGCTTTTCACTCTGTTTTGCAGGTGTCTCATTTGGGATCATGGGGATTGTTAAACTCTCCTTGTATTTCCCACTTTTATTCAGTTTGGGGTCATTGAATTAGCCAGGTATTTTCAATGTCTTGTATTGTAGTTAATGGCGTTGGGGATTACTGCTGCATCTGGTCACCTGTGTTACCTGATTGCTCCAGAGTGTACTTCAGGGGGGCATGCCGACCCCTCTTTGTGGGGTATTTGTGGTGAAGCGCAGGAAGAGTTCTTCTGTGATTTCTGTTCATCAGGGTTCTGCACAGTTTGCCTGAGCCCTTGTCAGCTTTTTCTAGTTCATTTATGTCATACACCTTCAGCTTTGTTTGAGTTGCCAAAATCTCTGTGGTCCCTGTACTTGAGTTCTCTGGTGACCCTTACAGAGGGACCCAGCGGGAGCAGAGTGAAGATGGTGGACAGACGGATTCAACGGAGGAGGGCAAAGAAACAGGGTGATGGTGGCTGTGAGGAGTGTAGGAGGAACCAGGCAGATCAGGAGGAGAGAGAAAAGGGACAGAACAAGAGGGTTGTAGACTACTCAGGCAGAATATGGGGTACTGGTGTTCTATTTGATGTTTAACTTCATCCTGGCAGCAGAGGAGGTCAAGGGCAAACGTGCAGGAGAATTAAAATGAACGCTAACTAAAAGCTCCGGAAGCCGATGGCAGATGGAGTACAGGAGCTCGGAAAAATGGTTTGCGTCTGGTCCAAATCAATGGTCAGATATCCAGAACCCAGGCACTGCTGCTTACTCTGAACTGTTGCTGCCACACTTCCGATCCCCTGGGATGCACTCGAAAGCTCCTTCTTTAGTAGACCCTGGGTTACATTCATCTTATATATCAGGGGTGCGAAAAGAAAGAGGAGTATTCCCCAATTCCACAGCATTCTTTATCACACTCACATCCACATCTAGTCCCCAGCACCATCCACTGTACTCTGTACTGCACTGCTTACATATGCACCAGGCACCAAGGTTAAATGAGGCCTGAAATCCACTGTCAATCACACCATGGCTTCTGCTCTAGCAATATTTAAAAAAATTGCCACCTTGGGTTATTTTTCAGTATAAATTTAGTTTCAATTACTTCATGAATTGCTGCAGAAGATTATTAGTTTTTTTACACCAAGGAATGGGAAGCATTGCTCCATATTATCCAGTCTCTCTTTGGTGATATGGCTTATACAGGAGAAGCTACTGGAGGTATTTCCAACGTGACAGGGAAGGAGGCCACTCTGCCCATCATGGATATGCTATTTCACAGAATGATCCCATTCACTCACTAATTTCCCCTGTAATTTATCCTCCTTTCATTCCTGTCAGACTGATTCGACCACTCACTCACACCAGGGACCATTTTCATTAACCTACCAATGTTCGTATCTTTTGGTTGTGGAAAGGAACCAGACCATGGTGGGTGGGGGGGGAGGGGGTGTGAGACACCCAAGGTCAAAGGGAAAATGGGCAAATTTACACAGACAGCAGGGAAGTCGGGATTGAACCTGGATCACTGTGCAGTGGGGCAGCAGCTCTGCCATTTGCTCCAATGGGGCACCCACATTGGCTGAAGAAGTATTCCTCCCGTTATATAGTCAATCAATACTCTTACTCCTCCTATGCTTCCTCATCATTCTCAAAAGAAAGCTGCAGGGAGTTGTTTGTAAATCAGCAGGACCTCCCCTTTCTTCTCTTATTTCTCTTATCACAATTGTCAGCATTTTATATATATTATCTCTGGATTCATTAACACTCCTGGGGGCCTTTATGAGCTTTTGAAGCCTTCCTTTGACACCCGCGCAAGTGCTATCAAAGCCGTTAAGTTGAGTAATTAACCCCCTTTGATGGATGTCAAGATCTTAGTGCACTTTGTGGTGAATATTTCAAGGTTGTTTTTGGTATGTTAACTATTTTTAGTTCTTCCATAATTTCAATTCTATTTGTATCTTAGTCGTGAATCTTTAGTCTTTTCTGATATCTTTCTTGTTATTGGAATACAGAAGCAATTACCAAAAGTGGATTTTAGTTTTGATACAAGTGGGTGGCATGGTAATATAATGATTAATGTAGTGGTGTCAGCAACCCTGGTTCAACTCTGCCACAGTTTGTAAAGATTAAGTATATTCTCCTCGAGGCCACATGGTTTTCCTCCGAGTGCTCCAGTTTCCCCTCATACCCCAATGATGTACAGGTTAGTAGGTTAATTAGTCACATGGATATAATTTGGCTGCATGGGCTCGTTGGGCCAGGAGGGCCTGTTACCACTCGATATCTCTAAATAAATAAGTACCCACCTACGGTCTCCACTCTGTGCTGGTCTCGCCCCATACCTATCTGTGTTTACAGCAGCTTTGGAGATGTCAAAAGCTGCTTGAATGAGGGGTTTTAGTAAATAACAGAAGATTTAAATTTCTTTGTCTGCGGTGAACTGCCTTTCATTGGTGTTGAGTGATTTCAATTACATTTAACGGATGGCACTGTAGCCACACAGTTGGTTTTCAGTGAGTTTCATCCTGATCCTTGATCCAAAATGACACAGGGCACTGACTGTGTAGAGTTTGACATTCTCCTTGTGATGGCTTCGATATCTCCTGGGTATTCTCGATTCCTCTCAAGACATGCTTGTAGGCAGGTTAATTGGCTATTGCATGTAACACCCCAGTTAAGATTTTTGCTGCTATGTTTCAGTTTAGCAGTTCTGTAAGAGCAGTCAGTTCTGCCTTCAGCATGTTTGGGTTTGAGCAAGAGTTAAGGGGCTCTGTTGTTCCAGTTAGAAATGTTGTGTCAGCCAATCAGGATGGTGGAGTTGGGAGAAGGTTCCAGAGAATGCTGGGCAGAGACGGTCACTGTTGTGGGCTGGGAGAAGACAAGAGGGAAAATGACCGAGGATGCCTCCCCTGTTGCACAAGCTGCTTTTTGCAGATGAATGGCTTCAAGGAGGAAGGAACAATACTCCCGTGGGGAAGCCTGTTTGTGCGAGATGGATTTCAAGTGATATTCAGAAGGTGATGTGTGCTTTCATGCAGATCGAGGGTCCAGCAAGTGAGTTAGACAACTTCAAGATGAGCTCAAGCTTACTGTATGTGCACATTTGGACTAGCTTAACTCTAATGGGCCCTTTTTATTTAATTTTTCTTTTTCTGACTTACTGTTCGATAGAGCTCAGATTTGTAAATATACTTTCTTTATAATTGTCTGCAGTGTACAATCTGTTATTTCTTGCTAACTGCTAATTGCATAGGGGCAGTATTTACACAGTATTCGCACAGATTGGGTTGAAGTGGTTGAGACATCCCAGCTTCCCAGTTTTGGTGGGACCCAAGTCATACCAACCCTAGACGTACGGAGTCTGCGAAATGTGCTTTTGTCACTGCTGAGTCCAGTGGCTGTTAGCGAGAGGCTAACGAGCCATGTCTATAGAGGGGCCCGGTAAAGAGGGGTTTCAATTAAATCAGGTGGGTAATAAGACAATGGGGGGGGGGTGGAATTGGTGCAAAAGAGAACCATGCAGCACAATCATTGGGAAATTGGGACTCATGGGATTTCCTTAGAGCTAGCATAGTTTTGATGGGCTGAATAAACTCCATGAATGCTATGAGATGGTATGTGGATGTGCCAACTGACACCTTGATACACTCTCCACACCTCTGAAAAAGACTGGAGAGAGTAAATGTGGAGTGGATGTTTCCAATAATGGGAGAATCTCAGACCTGAGGGCACAGTCTCAGAATAGAAGGATGTCCCTTTGGAACAGAGATGATGGGGAATTTCTTTAGCCAAAGGATGGGGAATCTATGGAATTTATTGCCACAGATGGCTGTGGAGGCCAAGTCATTTGGTATATTTAATACTGAGGTTGATAGGTTCTTGATTAGTAAAGTTACAGGGAGAAGGCAGGAGAATGGAGTTGAGAGGGAATCAGGTATGATTAAATAGTGGAACAGACTCAATGTCTGCTCATATGCCTCATGGCTTTATGGTCCTTTCTTTCAACCCCTCTATGCTATGAGCTGAAGCCTATAGTTTTTAAATCTTGTTTTTTTAGATGCGGATACCATAGGCAAAACTATTATTTATTCCACGTTCCTTGTTCTCTTTAAGAAGGTAGAGTTGAGCCGTCTTCTTGAACTACTGGTGTTGGGAAAGGAGCTCCAGAATATTGATCCAGTGTCACTGAAGGACTTGAAGCAAACTTCCAAGTCAGGATGGTACATGACTTGGAGGTAATGAGATCCCAATCCACTTGTTTCTCTTGTCCTTCCTGAAGGTAGAGGATAGAGGTTTGGAAGGTGCATTTGTGGTTACTGTGTGAGTAATTTTATACAGTGTGAGCGTTTTATAGATCATACTGCAGCCATGGGGCACTAGTGGTGTAGAGGATAAATACTTGGGATGGGTGCTGAAGTGTTAATCTTGAGGGCTTCGTTATCCTGGATTTTGCTCAAGCTTCTTGGCACTGCACTCATCCAGACTTGTATGGAGCATTCCATCATGCTTCTAAATTGTGCCTGGTAGATGGTGGAAAGATTTTGGGGCATCAGAAGTTGAGTCACTTGCATAGGATACTTGGCTTCAGACTTTCTCTTGTTACCATTCCATTTATGTGGCTGGCCCAGTTGAGTTCTCGAGCAGTGACATTGCCAAGATATTGCAATTTGTGATGTTAATGCAGTCAGATTTCAATACTTGATAGCTGGAGTCTGTCTTGTTGTAAATCAGGGGTTCAAACTGCTTTTATGCCATGGAGCCTTAACATTAACCGAAGGGTCGGTGGAGCCCAGGTTGGGAAACCCTGCTGTAGATGTTTAGTGCCTGGCAGTCAACTCCCACAATGCTCACGTCTGTCTCAGAGTTCCATCCACTGACAACCTGATGAGACACAATGTCTGATCATTGACTGGGTTATGTTTCCCTCGCTACAGCACTCTTGTGGCTGAGAAGTTTGACCTTCAGGTAAAACCCTGCTATCCACGAATGGTCACATTTGCAGCTTCTCCTGAGTTTTACACTAATCCCTCTCTCTGTGGCAAGAATAAACGGCACTTAATGCATTCCTCGGCTGTTTGATAAAACTTGTTGCAATGTCAGGTCTGAATTACATTGCTGGTGATCAGATACATTTTAAATGGTTACAACAGGACTACACATTGTGTGGGAAATACAGACTTCAATATTTCCCTCTGTTGTTAGAACCTCCAAGCAACATATTGACATGTGTATACTTCAGTCACGTAGAGGCAGTACTGTTATGATGGCTTACAACCCAATAACTCCCGACTGTGGATTTTATTTCATTCATCTAGTGTGAACGTTATAACCCTGTCAATAGTCAAAAACTGCAGGAATCAGATAAATATCTCCCTCTAGTTCCTTTTTACTCTTCACTCACAGCCTGTACATTTGTAGAGCTCATGGCTCCCCGGGGCATGCAAGGATAATAACTTTTGATCAGCTTCTGGGTTTGTGAACTACATACTTGCTCTACTGTATAACCCCTGGCCCCTTTAATGTAAGTATACTTAACTACCCTTCCTGCTAGGATTACTACAAGACTTCTGACAACCTACTCTGCGAGTTTTTTGTTGCGTTCTTCCCTTTCCTTCTGAGAGACTTTCTTTTACCAGTTTGCACATCAATTACTTGAGTTCTTAATTTGTTCCTTAATTCAGTGTTATGACTTGCATTGCGTATCTTAATGCTTTCATATTTTCTCATTAGAGCAGACAAGATTAAGAGGAGATTTAATGGAGGCATTCAGTCATGAATGGCTCTGATAAAATAAATAAAGATAAACTGTTTCCAGTGACAGGTGTGTCAGTATCCAGGGAGTACAAGTGATAGGAAGATGAACCAGATCCAATAAAAGGAGATGTTTTCCTTTATGCATCAGGAGAGTGCAATCTTGAATGCACCACCTAAAAAGGCTGATGGAGACAGATTCGATATTCAAAGATAACATTTAAAAAGAATTTGCTAGATGCCCGACTAAAACAAAATTGGGCCCAAAAGCAAAATTTACATTTTGTACGCTGCAGATGCTGTGGTCAAATCAACACATACAAACAAGCTGGATGAACTCAGCAGGTCGGGCAGCATCCATTGAAAGGAGCAGTCAACGTTTCGGGCCGAGACCCTTCGTCAGGACTAAAGCAGGAGGGGGCAGGAGCCCCATAAAGAAGGTGGGGGGAGAGTGAAAAAACAATCAGAGGAAAGATCAAGGGGTGGGGGAGGGGAAGCAGGGAGAGGATAGGCAGGAGAGGTGAAGAAGGAATGTAAGGGGAAAGCACTATGGGTAGTAGAAGAAGGTAGAATCATGAGAGAGGTCATAGGCAGCTAGAAGAGGAGACAAGAGTGAAAGTGGGATGGGGGAAGGGAGAGGGAGGGAATTACCGGAAGTTGGAGAATTCGATATTCATACCAAAGGGCTGGAAACTACCCAGATGGTATATGAGGTGTTGTTCCTCCAAAGTTTCCTCAAAATTTACGTTTTGATTTTCAGAGATAGGGCACGGTGACAGGCCCTTCCAGCCCGTGCTGTCCCATTACAGACATTTATTCACCTGGATTGTCTTTGGAGTCTGGGAGGAAACTGAAGCACTCAGAGGAAACCCAAGCGGTCACAGGGAGAATGTACCGTATGGCATTTGTAATGTACACTTACCTTGCTAACTAACCATTAACTAAGCAACTCAGGGTTGATAGGGTCTGCTGTTGCTCTGTGCTGTACATTCTGTGATACTGTTATACTTATCTACTGTATTAAGTAGAATGTCCTTTGGCTATTCCATTTGTCTTCCAGCAGAATTTTCATGGTAAATACTCCTCAGTCAGTTTGTTGAAACTCTTCTCTCATTTTGTTGAAGTTGACCTTTTCCAAATTGTGTGCTGAGTGTTTTTTTCCCCCCACATCAGATCTGTGCAGTCATGTGATGTTACTGTTGCCCAGGGGTGCCAGTGGCATTTTCAATATGCTACTTAAGAACTTGACATTACCAGGGTCGAGATACAAGCAACCCACCATGGTGTTCTTAACATTATCATTATACTTATTAACTGTAATCTTTCCCTGCTTGGACAATCACAGTTGTATTAAAGTGATTGAAACAGTAATATTCTGACCTTTACACGTGCCATTCTTATCCCTTAGAGCAACTATACTGCTTTTCTAAGCTCTGTGGTTGATATAAAGGAATCCTTGAAATAGGTTTTCCTCTATTGGACTCCATATGAACATTTAGCTAAAATTTTTATTCCAAAGGTTTAGCTTCCACCAATGAGACTAATCCTATGAGACGTGGTGGTGTAGGGGTTAAGTTACAGCACCGACCCTTAGTGCCTGTTATGTTGCAGGTGTTCAGGACAGCAATGAAGGTCCTCCATCTCTGGACATCCTCGACCATCAAAACCAATTCTGGTTTTGGTTTTTGGCGATGTTCAGGGCTTCCTTCATCATGCCAGTAGCTTCCGCTCGGTTCTCACTACTGTCGGTCGTGCAAGTCCCGGGTGGAGACTCAGGAATACCGTCACACTCCGATGCAGAAGGGTTCTTCATTGCTGTTTCCATAACAGTTTTGTTTTACCAGTCAGGGTTGTTAGTCCTGAGCTGAACCCCGCAACTAAGAGGACCAGCGGACCACTCTTAATCCGACCTCTGCCCTTTGACTTGCTTGGCACGGGTGACCCTCCAGAGCCTTGCGCCCTCAACGTGCAGGGCTCTCACTTCAGGTAACACAGCTCTTCGGGTCTTGAGGCGTGCAAGCCTCGAAACCAGGTTGTGGTCCTCTTGGCGGACAGCACGAACAGCCAGGTGTTAAAAGCAAAGAAGATTTCGAATCCTGTTGTAACAGCCAAGCAATTTAACCAGGTAATTAAATAAACCTGAGATCAGAACAGGTCTCAAGTTCCAGGACACTACAGGAGCACTTTCATTCCCCAGCCCAGTCCCACTCTGACCTTTCTATCTGTGGCCCCTGCACTCTCACAATGAGACTTAAAGTAGGCCTGTGGGGCAACACTTCATCTTCTATTTGGGTATGAAAAAACAAACATGGCTTCACTAGCTTTAGATAATGTTGAATCTGTATCAGAACTGGCAATTTTTCTGCCTGTCAACATCATGGTTCAGTTTTTCCCTTTAGAGGTCAAAGTAAATTCATTATCAAATACATACAATATATCTCACTATCTACTACTCTGGGATTCATTTTTTTGCAGGCATTTATGGGAAAATAAAGAAATGTAGCAGAATCCAAGAAAAACTATACACAAAGACTGACATACTACCAGTGTGTAAAAGAAATCGTGCAAATATTTTTAAAAAGTAAATAAATAAAGCTGAGTTGACAAGTCTTTGAAAGTGAATCTAAAGGTTATGACGTCAGTTCAGTATTGAGGTGAGTGAAGTTCACTCACTGTGGAAAGCGGCCAGTGAGTGAATGAGCCAGTGAAGGAGTGGAGATTTGAGGCTTTGATTCGAGAGATTCTGGCAGTTTTGGCAGTTGGACTGTGTAATCAAGTCAATCAAGATTTGAATAGCTCAGCAGAAAGCCGTTGATTAGACAATCAAGATTTGAATAGCTCAGACTCAGCAGAAAGCAGCTGATTGGGCAATCGAGGTCAGGTGACCAAGCAGTTTGAAAAGCTCAAACAAATAGAGGGTTACCTCAAGCAGAGCGGCCAGTGAGTGAGTGGGCCAGTGAAGGAGTGGAGATTTGAGGGTTTGACTCGAGATGCTTCGACGAGAAGAGGCTGAGGACAAGCTTCACTCCAAGTGAGGTAAGGCCGGGTAAGTTCCTTTCAAAGGAGAAAGTTTCAAAAGTTGAGGCAAGTATTGGGTAGGTCATGGCAGCTGAGATCGGCCCCGTGGTTTGTTCATCCTGCAGCATGTGGGAAATCAGGGATGCTTCCAGTGTCCCTGACGACTATGTGTGCAGGAAGTGTGTCCAGCTGCAGCTTCTGGCAGACCGCATTGAGCGTCTGGAGCTGCGATTGGATTCATACTGGAGCATCCGCGATGCTGAGAAAGTCGTGAGTAGCACGTTCAGTGAGTTGGCCACACTGCAGGTAAAGGCTACACAGGCAGAAAGGGAAGGGGTGGCCACTAGACAGCGTAGCAGTAGGCAGGTAGTGCAGGAGTCCCCTGAGGTCATCTCCCTCCTAAACAGATATACTGTTTTGGATACTGTTGGGGGAGATGCCTCATCAGGGGAAGGCAGCAGCAGCCGAGTTCATGGCACCATGGGTGGCTCTGCAGCACAGGAGGGAAGGAAAAGGAGTGGGAGAGCTATAGTGATAGGGGATTCAATTGTAAGGGGAATAGATAGGAGTTTCTGTGGCCGCAAATGAGACTCCAGGATGGTATGTTGCCTCCCTGGTGCAAGGGTCAAGGATGTCTCTGAGCAGCTGCAGGACATTCTAGAATGGGAGGGTGAACGGCCAGTGGTTGTGGTGCACATAGGTACCAACAATATAGGTAAAAAATGGGATGAGGTCCTACAAGGTGAATTTAGGGAGTTAGGAGATAAACTAAAAAGTAGGACCACAAAGGTAATAATCTCTGGATTACTACCAGTGCCATGTGCTAGTCAGAGTAGAAATAGGAGGATATTTCAGATGAATATGTGGCTTGAAAAATGGTGCAGGGGGAGGGATTCAAATTTCTGGGGCATTGAAACCAGTTCTGGGGGAGGTGGGACCGGTATAAACAGGACGGTCTGTACCCGAGCTGGACTGGAACCAATGTCCTGGGGGGAGCGTTTGCTACTGCTGTTCAGAAGGCTTTAAACTAATGTGGCAGGGGGATGGGAACAAGTGCAGAGAGACAGAGGGGTGTAAAATGAGGGCAGAAGCAAAAAGTAGTAAGGTGAAAAGTAAAAGTGGCAGGCAGGCAAATCCAGGGCAAGAAGCAAAAAGGGCCACTTTTCAACATAATTGTATAAGGGCTAAGAGTGTTGTAAAAACAAGCCTGAAGGCTTTGTGTGTCAATGCGAGGAACATTCGTAACAAGGTGGATGAATTGAATGTGCAGATAGTTATTAATGAATATGATATAGTTGGGATCACAGAGACATGGCTCCAGGGTGACCAAGGATGGGAGCTCAACGTTCAGGGATATTCAATATTCAGGAGGGATAGACAGGAAAGAAAAGGAGGTGGGGTAGCATTGCTGGCTAGAGAGGAGATTAACGCAATAGAAAGGAAGGACATTAGCCTGGAGGATGTGGAATCGATATGGGTAGAGCTGCATAACACTAAGGGGCAGAAAACGCTGGTGGGAGTTGTGTACAGGCCACCTAACAGTAGTAGTGAGGTTGGGGATGGCATTAAACAGGAAATTAGAAATGCGTGCAATAAAAGAACAGTAGTTATAATGGGTGACTTCAATCTATATATAGATTGGGTGAACCAAATTGGTAAGGGTGCTGAGGAAGAGGATTTCTTGGAATGTATGCGGGATGGTTTTCTGAACCAACATGTCGAGGAACCAACTAGAGAGCAGGCCATTCTAGATTGGGTATTGAGCAATGAGGAAGGGTTAGTTAGCAATCTTGTCGTGTGAGGCCCCTTGGGTAAGAGTGACCATAATATGGTGGAATCCTTCATTAAGATGGAGAGTGACATAGTTAATTCAGAAACAAAGGTTCTGAACTTAAAGAAGGGTAAATTTGAAGGTATGAGACGTGAATTAGCTAAGATAGACTGGCAAATGATACTTAAAGGGTTGACGGTGGATATGCAATGGCAAGCATTTAAAGATCGCATGGATGAACTACAACAATTGTTCATCCCAGTTTGGCAAAAGAATAAACCAGGGAAGGTAGTGCACCCGTGGCTGACAAGGGAAATTAGGAATAGTATCAAGTCCAAAGAAGAATCATATAAATTAGCAAAAAAAAGCGGCATACCTGAGGACTGGGAGAAATTCAGAGACCAGCAGAGGAGGACAAAGGGCTTAATTAGGAAAGGGAAAAAAGATTATGAGAGAAAGCTGGCAGGGAACATCAAAACTGACTGTAAAAGCTTTTATAGATACGTGAAAAGAAAAAGATTGGTCAAGACAAATGTAGGTCCTTTACAGTCAGAAACAGGTGAATTGATCATAGGGAACAAAGACATGGCAGACCAATTGAATAACTACTTTGGTTCTGTCTTCACTAAGGAGGACATAAATAATCTTCCAGAAATAGTAAGGGACCGAGGGTCTAGTGAGATGGAGGAACTGAGGGAAATACATGTTAGTAGGGAAGTGGTGTTAGGTAAATTGAAGGGATTAAAGGCAGATAAATCCCCAGGGCCAGATGGTCTGCATCCCAGAGTGCTTAAGGAAGTAGCCCAAGAAATAGTGGATGCATTAGTAATAACTTTTCAAAACTCCTTAGATTCTGGATTAGTTCCTGAGGATTGGAGGGTGGCTAATGTAACCCCACTTTTTAAAAAAGGAGGGAGAGGGAAACCGGGGAATTATAGATTGGTTAGTCTGACATCGGTGGTGGGGAAAATGCTAGAGTCGGTTATCAAAGATGTGATAACAGCACATTTGGAAAGAGGTGAAATCATCGGACAAAGTCAGCATGGATTTGTGAAAGGAAAATCATGTCTAATGAACCTTGTAGAATTTTTTGAAGATGTAACTAGTAGAGTGGATAGGGGAGAGCCAGTGGATGTAGTATATTTAGATTTTCAAAAGGCTTTTGACCAAGGTCCCACACAGGAGATTAGTGTGCAAACTTAAAGCACACGGTATTGGGGGTATGGTATTGATGTGGACAGAGAATTGGTTGGCAGACAGGAAGCAAAGAGTGGGACAAATGGGACCATTTCAGAATGGCAGGCAGTGACTAGTGGGGTACCGCAAGGCTCAGTGCTGGGACCCCAGTTGTTTACAATATATATTAATGATTTAGATGAGGGAATTAAATGCAGCATCTCCAAGTTTGCGGATGACATAAAGCTGGGCGGCGGTGTTAGCTGTGAGGAGGATGCTAAGAGGATGCAGGGTGACTTGGATAGGTTAGGTGAATGGGCAAATTCATGACAGATGCAATTTAATGTGGATAAATGTGAGGTTATCCACTTTGGTTGCAAGAACAGGAAAACAGATTATTATCTGAATGGTGGCCGATTAGGAAAAGGGGAGGTGCAACAAGACCTGGGTGTCTTTGAACACCAGTCATTGAAGGTGGGCATGCAGGTACAGCAGGCGGTGAAAAAGACAAATGGTATGTTGGCATTCATAGCAAAAGGATTTGAGTACAGGAGCAGGGAGGTTCTACTGCAGTTGTACAAGGCCTTGGTGAGACCGCACCTAGAGTATTGTGTGCAGTTTTGGTCCCCTAATCTGAGGAAAGACATTCTTGCCATAGAGGGAGTACAAAGAAAGTTCACCAGATTGATTCCTGGGATGGCAGGACTTTCATATGAAGAAAGACTGGATCGACTAGGCGTATACTCACTGGAATTTAGAAGATTGAGGGGGGATCTTACTGAAACGTATAAAATTATAAAGGGATTGGACAGGCTAGATGCAGGAAGATTGTTTCCGATGTTGGGGAAGTCCAGAACGAGGGGTCACAGTTTAAGGATAAAGGGGAAGCCTTTTAGGACCGAGATGAGGAAAAACTTCTTCACACAGAGAGTGGTGAATCTGTGGAATTCTCTGCCACAGGAACAGTTGAGGCCGGTTCATTGGCTATATTTAAGAGGAAGTTAGATATGGCCCTTGTGGCTAAAGGGATCAGGGGGTATGGAGAGAAAGCAGGTACAGGGTTCTGAGTTGGATGATCAGCCATGATCATACTAAATGGCGGTGCAGGCTCGAAGGGCTGAATGGCCTACTCCACCTATTTTCTATGTTTGTATGTTTCTAAGTTATCCACGCTGGTTCAGCAGTCTGATGGTTGTAGGGTAATAACTGCTCCTGATGATGTGGGGTTGAAAGATCTTCTACCTCCTGCCAATGGTAGTACCGAGGAGGAAGCATGGCCTAGATGATGAGGGTCCTTGATGATGGGTGCTAATTTCTTATGGTAGCATTCCTTGTAAATGTACTCGCTGGTGGGGAGGGCTTTGCCTGTGATGGACTGCTATGTCCCCCACTTTTTGTAGACATCTCCATTTTTGGGCATTGGTGTCTCCATCCCAGCGGAGGTACAAGAGCTTATTCATCAACCATCAGGCACCTGAATCGAAGGGGGTGACTTCACTCACTTGCCCCATCATTGAAATGTTCCCACAACCAATGATCTCACTTTAAGGACTCTTTGTCTCATTATCTCATGTTCTCATTATTTATTACTACTTATTCATATTTGCATTTGCACAGTTTGTTGTCTTCTACACTCTGACTGATCTTTTGGTGATCCTGTTATATTTGCTATTCTGTACATTTGCTAAGTATGCCCACAAGAAAATGAATCTTAGGTCTCTATATGATGACATAGATAAGCACTTTGATAATAAAATTTACTTGGAACTTCTAAGCTTTAAACCAGCACTGAGTAGCTGTGTTGGCTGCTCTTTCACTTTTGGAGACACCAGGTCATGGAGTCACGTCTCACTTTAGGTGTAAGAATATATTCTAAGCTGACACTTCAGTGTGTCACTGTGGGAAAGTTTCAGTAGCAGAGATGCCATCACTTGGATGAGGTTAAACCAACTGCACTAACATTGTCATGTAGTTATAAAAGAATCTATGTCATGCCAGTTGTCCTTCCTCCCTCTCTCTCCAAAACCAGGCTGTTCACTCTGATATCTGTGCGACCTTCCTGTCAAAGAATGGTTCATACACTAACCTGTAAACACTGGTAATGCTTTAGGAATAAGCTTGTGTCTATAAACTGCAGTGCATCTCTTAACATCATGAAGAGAATGAAGGATATAAGATCGGTTGTTCATTAAAGATAACTCAACGATCCAAGAACAGCTCACTCTTTCTGCCAGCAGATTTTGGAATGATTCAGATATCTTTCTTTGCTACTTATTTTTTGCAGTAATTTGATTGACTGATTGATTCATCAGCTTTATTTGTCACATGTGCATCGAAGCCTACAGCGAGGTCTGCGTCTGTGCAAGTTGTGCCCGGCGTCCAGCACCAACATAGTATGCCCACAACTTAATAGCCATAACCATAGGTTTTTGGAATGTGGGAGGAAACTGGAGCATCTAGAGGAAATCCTCACGGTTTCGGGGAAAATGTGCAGTCTCCTTACAGACAGCAGCGGGAATTGTACAGTTGACAGTGTAAAGCAATTACACTAACTGCTTTGCTACCATGCCACCAAGGTTGATGCCTTCACTAAAACTGCTGCTGCAAAAAACAACAAATTTCACATCATCCGTCATAATAAACCTGACTCTGACCTCCCTCACAGACCTCATACAGGAAACATGCAGTGATCAGAAATCCATTTCAGAGAGGTTGCCTCTGCAGGGGAGTAGGGAGTAGATTTTAAGATGGTCAGTTTTGGTGGGCCACAGGTGTTGTCTCTGGATACCAAGATGCCAACAGGATGGGAATAGAGCAGAACTGCGATGCTGCTGCTGAATTGCTTGTCCATCAGTTTTTTACTAAACTTCCCCTGCAGGTCATATTTAAAATGGGTAGCAGAGGCTGAGAGGTGAACTGCAATTTACCCGTGACTGAAAATAAAACATCAGCCAGGAGAGCAGTAAAATATTTTGATATGATGATATTGACATAGAATTCAAACTGTATGAATTTGGAATACAAGAAATTCTATAAATGCTGGACTATAAGACCATAAGACTTCGGAACAGCATTAGGCAATTAGCCCATTGAGTCGCTCCTTTATTTCAACAACTTTCTCATTGTGGTGAACTACATATACCTGTCTGGACACGCCCCCCCCGCTGACAGCTCCTGTGGCTCCTCCCACAGACCCCTGTATTAAGGCGATTGGAGGCACTGCTCCTCCCTCAGTCTCCAGGATGTTGTGTGGTGGGCTCTTGCTGCTGACGGTGCTTTCTTCCAGCTAATGAAAGCCTATCTCGAGAGTTATTGATGGTGCATCACTCTGAGAGTTATTGATGGTGCATCACTCATACCTTCTCCTTGCAACCTTTCATGCATGACTATTCACAAAACTCTCAAATTCTGGCCTTAAGTTACCCAATGACGGCCTCCACAATTGCATGTGGCAATGAATTCCACACATTCACCACTGTCTGGCTAAATATATTCCTCCTCATCTCTGTTTTAAATGGACATCCCTCTATCCTGAGTCTGTGCCCTCTGGCCCTAGATTCTCTCACCACAGGAAACATTGTCTTCACATCCACTGTATCTAGAACTACTAACATTCGATAGATTTGAATGTGATCACCCCTCATTCAGCGAGAACAGGCCCAGAGCCTTCAAAGCCTCCTCATATGATAACTCACCTAGCTATGATGGCGCTAGAGAGCAGCTTCTTTGAACTCATCTGTGGAAACTGATTAATTTCTATCTTGAATGCTCTTTTTGTTTTCCTTTTCAAGTGGGATGATTTCTATCAGTGCCCTTGACTTGCAGCTTCATTCAAACCGCAGTTCTTTGCAGAGAAGGGACGCACTCTTGGGGCTCAGTCACTGGCTGTTTATCGACGTCCCAAGGGCACAGCCTAGAAGATGAGCGTGCCTCCGAGGTTCCAAGGCTTTGCGACCCTGTGAACAAGGCAATTCTATACCGGTGTCACCGACCGAAGCATCACAGGAGAAAATGGAATATCGGGAACAGCGGATCAGCTGTTGGAGACCTGTACTCGGTGAATCTCTCTCTCTCTCTCTCATATTGGTGGAGGAGAGTTTACTGCCAATTCTCAATCAGGGAACTCAGAAAAAGTGATACGGCAGACTTTAACACCATAAATCAGCAAGTTGTTTGTTCTTGTTGGTCTCCCCTCTCATTCTGTGACTCCGTTCTGTCCCTTTATGGGGAGGGGGAGAGAGGGAGGGGGGGGGAGAGAGAGAGGGGGGAGAGAGAGAGAGAGGTATGTTGTATTGTCAAATGAATGATTGGTTTTTGATGTTCTATAGATCATGGTCTCTCTTGGGGGCTTTGCTATTGCTTGCCTGGTGGGTGGTGGGTGCTGATGCTTTTTTGCTGAAATAAGTGGAGGGAAGTTTTGGTTCCAGTTCTGGTTGCCTCACTATAGGAAGGATGTGGAAGCATTGGAAAGGGTACAGATGAGATTTACCAGGATGCTGCCTGGTTTAGAGAGTGTGCATTATGATCAGCGATTAAGGAAGCTAGGTCTTTACTCTTTGGAGAGAAGGTGGATGAGAGGAGACATGATAGAGGTGTACAAGATATTACGAGGAATAGACAGAGTGGACAGCCAGCACCACTGCTCAATACAAGAGGACATGGCTTTAAGGTAAAGGGTGGAAAGTTCAAGGGGGATATTAGAGGAAGGTTTTTTACTCAGAGAATGGTTGGTGCGTGGAATGCACTGCCTGAGTCAGTGGTGGAGGCAGATACACTATTGAAATTTAAGAGACTACTAGACAGGTATATGGAGGAATTTAAGGTGGGGGGGGGAGTTATATGGGAGGCAGAGTTAAAGGACCGGCACAGCACTGTGGGCCGAAGGGCCTGTACTGTGCTGTACTATTCTATGAAGGGGAGAGTTGATACTTTGCTGCTGATTGTGCATGGGAGGAGGGGTGAAGGGAGCTTTGGGGTTCTAACGTTTTTACTGTCACTCATTCTTTGGGGTACTTTTCTGTTTCTGTGGATGTCTGCGAAGACCAAGAAAATCAGGTTGTATGTTGCATGCATTCTCTGAAATTAAGTAGAACTACTGAACACTTACATTCCCAGAATCATTCTCATGAACCGGCTCTAAATCCTATCCAATATCGGCACGTCCATTCTTAGGTGCCTCAAACTGCTCACAACACTGCAAGTGAGCCCCCCCCCCCCCAGTGCCTGACAAAGCCCCAGCATTGCTTTTACGTTCTATTCCTCTCAAAATGAAAGCTAACATTGCATTTTCCTCCTTCACCTCCACTAATAACGATTCGCTTGGGCCGCCAGAATGTGACGGTTGGAGAGCTCGAGCAAAGCGCCAGACTCAGGGGTGTCAAACTCATTTTAGGTCACGGGCCGGATTGAGCAAAATGCAGCTTCATGCGGGCCGGATCAGTCGGACGCGTGCGAACGCAGCTTTCGTTGCCTCCGTTTTTTCAGCCTGCTCGCATGTGTCTCAGTCTCTGCTATAACTACAAAGTGTTTCACTTTACAAATTCCGTTTCTTATGAAGAAGACTGCCGAGCAAGATTGCCGAATAAACACTAAAAACCCTGAAAACCTGGTACCTGAATAAACTCAGCATTAGCCATATCATACGCCATAGGCACTTCGATTACTGGGGCCAGCTTTAATAGTAATTAGATATTATCTCGCGGGCCAAAGATAATTCCACCGCGGGCCAAATCCGGCCCGCGGGCCTTGAGTTTGACATATATGGGCTAATGTATGGAGGGGGAGTAAAGTGTTGATGTTTCGGGCTGAGATCCTGCATCAAGACTGAATTCAGGATTTTTTCGCACAGTGAGTGGTGAATATATGGGATAAACTGTCAGAGAAAGTGATAGAGGCAGGTACAGTTATAATGTTTAACAGACATTTGGACAGGTACATAAATCAGCATGTTTAGAGTGATACAGCCAAATGCAGGGAAATGGGACTGGCTCAAATAAACAGCTTGGTCAACATGGTCCAGTTGGTCATGTTTTTGTGCTGTATACCCTTATGCCTCTAGGAATTGGAGAAGGCTACACATATTTGCAATCGTTCTACCGTTCATTATGATTATGACCCATCTGATTCTGACTCCAACTCAAATCCCAATAACATTTTACTCTTTACTTCTCAAGAATCCATCTAGCTCAACTTTAATAACATTCCAAGATTAGTTTCACTGCCCCTTAAGAAAGGCAGCTACAAAGGCTGATGATCCTTTGAGAGAGGTAATATTGCTTTGTCTCTCACTAAATGTGCAACCCTTTATTTTTAAACAGTGACCGCTATTCCTAAATTCGCCCAGGTAGAGCAAGCATCCTCCCTGTCAAGATCTCTGAGGGCCTCAGTGTGGTGATAAAGAACTGGATGAGAGCCTTTAGCAGCAGATTGGAAGAGGAGGAAGATTTGCTCTTTGCAGAGCTTTTAAGGAAGCAACAACCCCATGTATAACGATCGGGTTTAATATTTTATGATTCATGCCAAACGGAGAAATTCACACCTCGATTACTTCCCTGCCTGGGCCGCCATCCAATACAAGAGCTGAAATTGCAAAGAGCTCTTCCTTTACCCCATGCGTCATGAGAAGTTACAAAACGGACACCTGGGTCTACAGATTGCTCTGAACAGCTTGCACAGCAGTGGTCCTGCTTCAGGATCTGGAGTAGGAGGAGACTGTCTTCCCCAGTTAATTTTTCTGCACAGTTTCCCTGACTCTAATTTCATCAATTCCCTGCAGTGTCACTGCTTCTACAGGCTTTATTTTTTGTTTAACAATAGCTTTTAGTTTGGCATTTGCAATGAATATCAGTCCCTCCCATATTCCCTGAATTCTATGAACAAGCTTCTATGGGTTGCAGGAAATTAAGATCTCTTCTGTCAATGGAAAAGTGGCTTAAATGATCCCAGTCTAAAAAAATGTTCTGAGGTCACTGATTAACTGTGCTTCAAAATGTATCAACTCCATGGTTTTGTGTTAGGACTCTTGGCCCTGAGTGAAAGTTAAGATTCCAAGTTTCAATCGAGGGGCAGAGGTAACTTGCAGCCACCTTAAAAGCAGCCAGTGACACTAATCATCACCTGTCACTGTACTTTGAGTAATATTCCCTTCACAAACTTGGCCAGATTGTTCAGGTCATCAAAATAATCTGGCAGGGCTGGCAGATTTGTCGTATGAGAAAGATTAAGCAGAATAGGCCGATACTCTCTTGAATGAAGAAGCATGATTATCTTATTTAAACATGAAATAATCTCTCAGGGTGGGAGCGGGGAAGGTGTCATCTTTGGCTGATGCATCTAACACCGGAGTCTGCGGCCTCAATGTAAGGTGTCAGCCTTTCAGAACCCAGAATAACGTCATCATCCTAGAGTTGGTGAACTGCTGCTTAATGGGGTTGCATAGGCTTGACTGCTGGGTATAGTCATGACACAGATCAGTAGATTTTCAGATAGCAAGGCACTTGGGGAATATAGGAAAGCAGTGCTGAAGCAAAGGAATGATGGAGCAGGTATCAAGGCCAGGTCAACATACCAGTCACCACTGCTGGACCCTGATGCATAGCCCACCGTACAGGGAGCAGAGCTCAAGAAGGATTAAAATCAGCACTGTCTAATTACCACTTCAAACTTGCTTCAGTCTCACCCCTCTTATATTATGCTCCATCTGCAGCATCTTTAAAGCTAGTGTCACCTTGAATGAAACAAATCTGATATGATAGGAGAGTAGAGAAGGCCAGGATAAGTCATCTCTTTTCAAATGATCCTTTGAGAACCAAAGTTCAAAGTTGTCAATTCAGATTGGATGCATTTCTGGAGGATTCACTCTGTCTCAACTCATACTCCAATCGCCCTTCCCTACTTCCCCACTGGTATGGTCAAGCAGATACGTCCTATCTTTCCTGTACTTTTATTAACAATAACTAATAAAATGAAAAGGAATGAAAAAAGTTTAATTTAATATTTCTTCAGAGCCTTCACACAATTGTGTCCATGACATGATCTTTGATATCTGGACAGTCCTGGGCAATCTCAGGATTATGAAGAGGTGTTTTATCCTGGAATAGCACAGGAGGCCAATTGATCATTAGGTTCCTTTCCACTTAGTTCTCAGCTGATAAATCCTATCAGTTCCAGTTCTCCTTTCCTTGTAGTGTGTAATTTATTCTCTCCCACACATGCCTATCAACTGCCTTTTTATTCTCTTTGCTACTGAGTGATGACTTGCCGTGACCAATTAACCTGCCAGCATGTTACAGGGATGTGGGAAGACACTGGAGGAGCAGGAGGAAGCCCTTGCTGTCATGGAGAATATGTGCAAATTTTACACAGTTAACGCCTGAGATCAGGATCTCACTTGGGTGTATGAACTGTGAAGCAACACCACTGACTGCTGTGCTACCATGCTGTCTCTGTAATGATTATCCAAGAGCACTGGGAAAGGTCCTTGGGCAATCCCGACCATCAGCCCTCCTTACATCACCACTGAGGCTGTCTCAGTACACATCCCATCCCTCGTCGAACAGCATCTGTGATGGGGAAAAGAACAGTTGACCTCTCAGGATACGGATGCTGGGCCTGAACCTGAAATATTGACATTTCCTTCCCCCTTATCCTCCCCCACAGGCGCCACTTGACCCACTGAGTTCCTCAAGCAAATTGCATGTTCCTCCAGAATCCAGCGCCTGCAGTTTTTGTGTCTCCGTCCCTGAAGTCCGCAGAGTTATTCTGCCCCAAGACAGATGCGAGATTGTTTTCCAATTCCATCAACCATTTCCGGACTCAGATTTTATTTTCTTTTATTCCCAGAATGAATTGAAACTAAACCTTTATAGCATGATTGACTTAATGGAAAGTTAATTTCCATAAACCTCTTACTAGAGATTGCACGAGGTTTGGTAATAGGTATTTCATTTGTTATTGTCATATATACTGAGATATGGTGGAAAAGACTTTGTTTTGCATACCATCCAGACAGATTATTATAAACGTAAGTACATCCAGGTGGTACAACGGGAAGAACATAGTCAAGTCAAGTCACTTCTTATTGTTATTTTGACCATAACTGCTGGTACAGTACACTGTAAAAACAAGACAACGTTCTTCAGGACCATGGTGCTACATGAAACAATACAAAGACTACACTGAATATGTAAAAACAACACACAAAAAACTACACTGGACTACAGACCTACCCAGGACTGCATAAAGTGCACAAAACAGTGCAGGCATTACAATAAATAATAAACAATAGGCACAGTAGAGGGCAGTAAGTTGGTGTCAGTCCAGGCTCTGGATATTGAGGAGTCTGATAACTTGGGGGAAGAAACTGTTGCACAGTCTGGTCGTGAGAGCCCAAATGCTTTGGTGCCTTTTCCCAGATGGCAGGAGGGAGAAGAGTTTGTATGAGGGGTGCGTGGGGTCCTTCATAATGCTGTTTGCTTTGCGGATGCAGCGTGTAGTGTAGAAGTCTGTAATGGCGGGAAGAGAGACCCCAATGATCTTTTCAGCTGACCTCACTGCCCGCTGTAAGGTCTTGCGATAATGTTACAGTTAAAGAGAAAGTGCACATAGACAGATAGGGTAGACTGGAGGATTCAAGGGTTCATCTTTATCACACAATAGGCAGTTCAAGGGTGGGATGTAAGCTCTCCTTGACTTTGTTGATATATGTTCTCAAGCACAGTTCTTGGGTAAAGTTCAAGACTTGAACATTTAAACCCATGATTCCTTGGGAAGAGTGAAGCATCAGCATTTATGACTGAATGAAGCATTTGGTTCAAAGAAAAAGCAACCAAACCAATGGGAAAAGGGGCTTCTTCAGTCTAACAGCACAACAAAGCTGCTCCATACATTTTTCAGAATAGTGAAATACTATCTCTTTCTTTCTGATTCTTCCACATAACAGCACTTGCTACCATAGTCAGAAGATCCACTCCACCTCTTGCTGATGTCAATAGATTTCCTCAGCTGTTTTTGAGCTCATGGGGATCATTTACTTGTAGTTGGAAACACAACCACTTTTAGAAATACAACAGTTATGTGTGTTTCAAATGGGAATTTTATTCATTGATGTCAAAAAAACACCTTGTAGGGAATTGGACAACTGCTAATCAATCCAATTGAATTCTAGTTCCATTATCATTTCAGTTTCCTTCATTCTCATGAGGGTCCACTTACAAGGGTGATTGATAAGTTTGTGGCCTAAGATAGAAGGAGTCAATTTTAGAAAACGTAGCACATTTATTTTTCCTACATTTACACATTTAGTCCAGTGATCATGGAGCATACGGATCCCTTCTTTGTAGAAGTTGGCGTCTTGGACCTCCAGAAAGTGGTCCACAGCAGGGGTGATTGATAAGTTCATGGCCTAAGGTAGAAGGATATGAGTTATACAGCTCTCGTTGCATACACATGCAGTTCAACTCTATGAGTGATTATGCAGAAAGTTTGAAATTAATAACTTTTGTGGTATTTCTGTTTCAGATAATTGAAAATTTGAAGTAAGCACTGTCTGAGAAAACGGACAACATCGGCCTTCGTGCAGTCATCCGCTACCTCGGTCTCAAGGGCTTATCGCCTAAGGAAGTCCACAAGCACATGGTGGTGTTATGATACGGCAACAATGAATATAGAATACAGACAGGTTTTTTACAAACAAATAAACATTTATTCAAACTCTGCTCAACAAAAATGAAAAGTAAACGAACGACTAACTTAACCAGAAGTTAACTGCTATACAGTAACTCGAACAGTTCTTAAAGCGATAAATGCGAACACAGTTCTTAAAGTGATAAATGCAAAAGTCCAAATGATGTATGCAGTCAATTAGGAGAGACTTTCCTGAAGTAACAAATTCCTCGACGACGTGATGGTACTGCTGATCCCAGCTGAAATATGCCTTGCCTGAAGGATTCACGATGAAGGAAATAAAAACGGCTTGAAGGAACTGACCTTTTCCTTGGCGAATAACATTGCACCCAACTCTTTCTGCTTTTACAGCAGGGATTATCTCGGATGCAGGTTATATTTCCTTGAACTAAGATCCAATAAGGAGAATCCTGTAGTAAACCGCTAACGATACCAACTTTACTCGATCCTTCGAGTTTCCGTACTTCGGTAAATCTTCACTCTTCAATATTTAGACTTTAAAATTAAATCGAAGATACATCAAACATAACTGGCAGTGATTTTCAAAACTGCCGGCACCACGACAAAACTGCACTTTAAAACAAAACTGCATCATGTAACCAAATACACAGCATAACGAAGTAACAGGCGACTTAAAAGACATCCCAACAAAAACTCTTACGTCACAATAGGCTTTCCCCGTTTTATACCTGTTGGAACATGACCTCACACCGGCGGGGAAAATACATCACCCCACCATCACAAGGTCATTACATCATGCTCACCAGACACTCAATTACATCATGGTCACAAGACAGTCACAAGATACCCGCAGGGTATGTAACAGTGGCAACACTAGGAGAGGGTGAAAAATAAATGTACTAGGTTTTCTAAAATTGACTCCTTCTACCTTAGGCCACAAGCTTATCAATCACCCCTCGTAGCTTGTTACTTAATTCATTGATGTTTTAGTGACTGGTCACAGAGTCATAGAGTTATACAGTACAGAGCCCAGAGTCCATGCACTAATTTACATTCATCTCAATTTATTCTCCCCACATTTCTGTCAATTCCCCTATATTCTACCACTTTTCTACACTTTTGGGGAAAGTTACTGTAGCTAAATACTCTCCAAACTCTGAGACTTACAGTAAGTTACACATGCCATCATTTAGGGTGGCACCATGGTGCAGCTGGTAAACCTGCTGTGGCAGAGCTCCAGCACCCCAGGTTTAATCCTGACTTCTAATGTTACCCATGTGGAATTTGCATGTTGTCCATGGACTCTCCTGGATGTTCCTCTTTCCTCCCATTTTCCAAAGACATGCAAGTAGGTAATTGGCTCCTATACATTGCCACGAGGTGAGTGGTAGAATATGGAAGGAATTAATGGGAATGTGGAAAGAACATTATGGGATTAGTGTAAATGGGAATTGATTATCAGTATGGACTTGATGGGCCGAAAGGCCTACTTCTGCATTGCACACTCTTATTTATTCCATCTCCTGGCAGATTGGAATGTGTTTTGTTCTGATGAAATTGATTCATCTGAATTATTGTTTTCTTCATATATGAAAGATCCATCAATCAGCAGGTTATGGAGCACTGGACCTATTATCCTTTGGCATCAATGCACAGGGTAAGGTATAAAATCTGTCTATATATCTACATCTGTCTCTGTCTATCTAAGCATCGTATAAGCTATCAAGTTTTCATTTGTGCCAGAAGTCTTTAACCTCTTCCCAAACCTAAAATACAGATAATAATCCCTAGCTATTCAATTTGGTGCATTATATTTTACTGCAGTCACGAATTATGTATGTTATACATGAGATTTCCAGTGAGAGAAGAGTAAGTGGATTCTTCTTCTGAAATCATTGACTGTGTTGTGAACAGACAAGGCTTATCTATCTCAGGTTTTCAGGCCTTCTTCAATACTCAGATTTCTTTCTCAGATGATGCACGATTTCTTCAAAGCTTGGGGGGCGGTGGGCTTGGAGAAATGATGCAGAAGATTGTGTAGCCCCCCCTCACTGGGCTTGTATGCAAACTTGGTTTGTCAGCCAGGTCTGCTAACAGCCATGTGACTCAGTGGTGAGAAGACCACCTTCCATAAATAGTATAGATCTAGGGTCAGTTTCATTTGACATTCAACCTAACAGGAAAGTCGGGATGTTCTGACTAACAGAACCCTGATTTGAGTGAATGCTGTGTAAATACGGCCCATATACAATTATCAGTCGGCAAGAAAGACCAGAACATACAATTATAAATAAAGTATATTTACTAATTTCTCAAACATTTATTAAAAGAAAGAAAAAAAAGACAAGAAAAAAAATTAAAGGACCCATTACAATTAAACCATTCAAAGTGTGTACATGGTGTGGGAGCTCATGTTGTCTAAATGTTGGATATGACCATTACTCACATGGAGAATTCCAGTGGTGCCTCCCATCATGGACTCCTTTGACTCGCAAAGCACTCCTTGCAATCGCGTTTTCCTGTTGGATCAAATCCTAAGTCCGTCTTTCTCAATTGTCTCTTCTCTGCATATCCCACCAAAAAAGACCATGACTCCCACCAAAGTCTGTCACAAATCTCTCTCTGCCCAGCTCTCTCTAGAACCTTCTCCCAATTCCACCACCCTGATTGGTTGACACAACATTCCTAAGTTGAACATCATAGTCCCTTATCTTTAGCCGAAACCAGCAGGACACACTGCTTTTACAGAAAGCTATTCAATTAAATACTCCACAGCATTTGCAGTAAATAGCTTAACCAGGACATTACATTCTGCCCCCACCAAAAGTAGTCATGGCCTCATGACTTTGAAACTTAGCAAACTATTATTAATAACACAGTATTCAAATAAATTTTGTGATTTCAAGACCCCCAACCCCTTTGCAGTAACATATCTCAATATGGGGATAGACACACCGCTCCAAGAACTACAGTTCTACAATATGTCATATGCCAACCTATCTGGGGGTTTCCTGACTCTCTGAGACCTTCTTATTCCATCTTCAGCCTCTTCAGCCTTGGTCTATAATTGTGACCTTTCCTATCTACTTGGGAATGCATCCTTCTGTCTATTACTCATCCTCACTGTTTAGCATCGCGTCTGCCTGTGCACTGCCAGTCCTCCCCACTACATCTGAGTCAGGGTTGGGAGATTCATGAATTTCTTCCTCTATTCTTGTGGAGTTTGCTTAAGGTACTGTATACTACACCCCCATTTCCTCATCCTCTGAGTCTGTACAGCATTCAGTGGTTGGGTCATTCCACTGTTCTCTGTTCTCTTCCTTCTGCACAAAGTTCTCCTGCTGGGTGTCGGTTCCATGTCAAGCTCTAGGTCAACATATACCTTCTGCCCTAGAGTTAAAATGTGATTCCAATGGAGAATGTTGACAGTGCTACTCCCATCTTCTGGTTTCACCCAGAAAACCAGCACATTAAGCATCTGGCTCTCCACTACATAAAGCATAGCCACCCAGCAGTCAGCCAACTTTTGCTTCCCTGGAGTCCCAAATTCCTTATTAAAACTCTGTCTCCAGACATCAGTTGAGAGAACTTAATCTTTTGACCATACCTCCTCTTGTTTCCTTGATTTTGTTCAGTAGCAGAGACCACTTCTAGCTCATAAGCCTTTTGCAGTTCCTTCCTCATGTCAGACACATTCTTGCGATACATCTTGTGTGGTAAGTGTTTACACTTACGCGATCAGCTGGTGAATGTCTAGGGGAAGATTCGTCCACCCGCCAAACCGTGCCTCCCGTATACGTGGATGCTGTGAAATGCACACTAATACAAACTCACACACACATCAAGCACACACCATGTACATTTACAGAATGCACTTTATAAATCTTACTAGAACTAAGTGATTAACAATGATACAATATATATGAAAGAAAAGAAAGTAAAGAAAAGGTGCCAGAACTTATCAGGGTTCAATCAATTAGTGCCCATAGTTGAAGCTCAACCATCGAGTCTTCGGTCCACTCTTTGATCTTCTCCGACCTCCATAACCTGCACACCTGGGACCATCCTCGGTGATTGACCAGCAGCGCCTCCAGCACCCGTCCGCCTTCCTCGCAATCTCCTTCCCGACTCCCCAAAAACCGGCACAACAACAGCTCACAGATCCACAAGAATGAATGACTTCAATCCCAATTGGTTAACAAATGAATACAAACAAGCTTCGAGAGTGCTCTGCAAGAAGAAGCACTCTCTCACCAGTTAGCATAACAAAGAAGCATTTTTACTTGTAACAATCAAAGAAGCCATTTTGATTAACATACTTCACTGCTGGCTCCAAAACACAGATCTACAGGAAATCTCTCGTGGTGCTACACCCCCATTTTGGTTTGGTTTGGCAAATAAGGTGGAAGTAAATCCGAAAGGTTTCTACAGTTATGTTAAAAGCAAGAGGATAGTGAGGGATAAAATTGGTCCCTTAGAGAATCAGGGTGGTCAGCTATGTGTGGAGCCGAGGGAGATGGGAGAGATTTTGAACGATTTCTTCTCTTCGGTATTCACTAAGGAGAAGGATATTGAATTGTGTAAGGTGTGGGAAACAAGTAAGGAAGTTATGGAACCTATGACAATTAAAGAGGTGGAAGTACTGGCGCTTTTAAGAAATTTAAAAGTGGATAAATCTCCAGGTCCTGACAGGTATTCCCCAGGACCTTGAGGGAAGTTTGTGTAGAGATAGCAGGAGCTCTGACAGAGATCTTTCAGATGTCATTAGAAACGGGGATTGTGCCGGAGGATTGGCGTATTGCTCATGTGGTTCCATGTTTAAAAAGGGTTCTAGAAGTAAGCCTAGCAATTATAGACCTGTCAGTTTGACATCAGTGGTGGGTAAATTAATGGAAAGTATTCTTAGAGATAGTATTTATAATTATCTGGATAGACAGGATCTGATTAGGAGTAGCCAGCATGGATTTGTGCGTGGAAGGTCATGTTTGACAAACCTTATTGAATTTTTTGAAGAAGTTACGAGGAATGTTGATGAGGGTAAGGCAGTGGATGTAGTCTATATGGACTTCAGCAAGGCCTTTGACAAAGTTCCACATGGAAGGTTAGTTAAGAAGGTTCAGTCGTTAGGTATTAATGCTGGAGTAATAAAATGGATTCAACAGTGGCTAGATGGGAGATGCCAAAGAGTAGTGGTGGATAATTGTTTATCAGGATGGAGGCCGGTGACTAGCGGGGTGCCTCAGGGATCTGTTTTGGGCCCAATGTTGTTTGTAATATACATAAATGATCTGGATGATGGGGTGGTAAATTGGATTAGTAAGTATGCCGATGATACTAAGGTAGGAGGTGTTGTGGATAATGAGGTGGGTTTTCAAAGCTTGCAGGGAGATTTATGCCGGTTAGAAGAATGGGCTGAACGTTGGCAAATGGAGTTTAATGCTGAGAAGTGTGAGGTTCTACATTTTGGCAGGAATAATCCAAATAGAACATACAGGGTAAATGTTAGGGCATTGAGGAATGCAGTGGAACAGAGAGATCTAGGAATAACAGTGCATAGTTCCCTGAAGGTGGAGTCTCATGTAGATAGGGTGGTGAAGAAGGCTTTTGGAACGCTGGCCTTTATAAATCAGAGCATTGAGTACAGAAGTTGGGATGTAATGTTAAAATTGTACAAGGCATTGGTAAGGCCAAATTTGGAATATTGTGTACAGTTCTGGTCACCGAATTATAGGAAAGATATCAATAAATTAGAGAGAGTGCAGAGACGATTTACTAGGATGTTACCTGGGTTTCAGCACTTAAGTTACAGAGAAAGGTTGAACAAGTTAGGTCTCTATTCATTGGAGCGTAGAAGGTTGAGGGGGGATTTGATCGAGGTATTTAAAATTTTGAGAGGGATAGATAGAGTTGACGTGAATAGGCTGTTTCCATTGAGAGTAGGGGAGATTCAAACGAGAGGACATGATTTGAGAGTTAGGGGGCAAAAGTTTAAGGGAAACATGAGGGGGTATTTCTTTACTCAGAGAGTGATAGCTGTGTGGAATGAGCTTCCTGTAGAAGTAGTAGAGGCCAGTTCAGTTGTGTCATTTAAGGTAAAATTGGATAGGTATATGGACAGGAAAGGAGTGGAGGGTTATGGGCTGAGTGCGGGTAGGCGGGACTAGGTGAGATTAAAAGTTCAGCACGGACTAGGAGGGCCGAGATGGCCTGTTTCCGTGCTGTGATTGTTATATGTTATATATGTTTATATATGCTCGAACATCAAATAGTATGACGAGTATCTGGTAGCTTCACTCTGTGTGCAGTTGCAGCGTTGTACCAAATGCCTAATATGATGACTCCATTTGTTCTTTTTGCTGATATCCAGGGATCCAAGCATGTCTAACAATGTCCGGTCGAACGTTTCAGGCTGGGGATCACCCTAAGGGTGATAGGGCATGGTCCTCGACTTCTCAACTCCAAACATGCTCAGTAACTTATGTATGAGCCGACTCTTAAAATCCGTTCCCTTGATCATTGTGTATTCTTCGTGGAGGCCAGAATGAACAAAATACTTCTCCCATAATACTTTGGCAACTGTGGATGCCCTCTGATCGTTTGTGGGGAAGACTTGAGCATAACTGGTGTAGTAATCAGTGATGCCCGAAACATTCACAATGTTGCTGGAATCAGGGTCTATGTAAAGCAAATCCATGCACACTAAATCAAGTGGCCCTGCACTCTGTAAATGGAATGGAATAATGGAACAATTCTCATAGGCAGCGTCTTCCTGCGAATACATCGGATGCATGACTTACAGTAGTCTTCCTCCTCAGGCTTCATTTGGGGCCAATAGAACCAATCCTGGACCAATCCATAGATCCTGTCAGATGCCAAATGACCTGAATCATCATGAAGTAACTTCAAACACAATCCTCCGATGCTTCTCAGGCAAAACCAACTGGGAATGCCGAGTCCTGTCTGGAGTCCTGTGACCCTGTATAAAAATTTGTTCCTCACCTCCAGTTTATTCCATTCTCTCATTAGTAGGGGTATGGTAGGATGTTTCATCTTTTCAAGTTGGGCCATGTCCCCTTCCGCAACAGATGACTAAATGTCACCTATACAAGAGTTGTCTCCCTGGGCTGTTGCCAATTCTGCGGGACTCAAGACTGACAACTGCTTCATTACCAGAGCAGTCAAGATGCAATAAACTGGTGGAACGACACAACCAAAAGCTCCCACAGCTCTGTCATGCCACAGCCTTGACTCTGATGTCCCCGCTGTGGAAAACTGGCACATTGCATTATCACCAGAGGCAAGAACACCATCCCACTCTCTGTCCATTTCCAGCACCTCATGCGAACATTCAGTTAATGCATCTGCATCGATGTTCCAGCTCCCACGCCGATACTTCAAGCTGAAATCATAAGCAGACAACACTGCCAACCAATGATGACACATCCAACTCCGCTGACCTCAGAATAAGGTAGTGGATTGTTTTCAGTCTTCACTTTGAACTTGGCACCATATAGATAGACACTTAACTTACGCACCATGACCTATTTCAATGTCAGCAACTGCAATTTGTCTGTAGGGTAGTTTCGTTCAGAGGGTGACAGACTCTGGCTGACAAAAGTAACAGGTCTCAACCCATTGCTCTGGTCCTGATACAGAACATCTCCTAAAATACATACGGCAACAAGGGTTTTGCAAAGGCCAACACAGGTGCATTAGTCAGCAACTCTTTCAGCGGCTGAAAGGCCTCTTCACACTTTGCATCTCATCATTGCCCAAAAGGCTCCAAAGGGCTAAGATAAACTTTGCCTTCTCTTTGCGTTCTCCTCTCTTTCTTCCCTGAGGGGAGGGGGGTGGAGGTAACCACACAGAAGCTGATTCGAGGGGTGGTTTACTTGGCAGTAGTCCTTCAAAAATTTTCAGTATTACCCACTGAATCCAAGGAATGAGCGTAGGGCACTCACATTCTTGGGCCTTGGCCATGTAGTCACCACCTCTAGCTTGGATGGATCCATAGCTACTCTATTTTGTGAGACTATGTGCCCAAAGTGGCTGACTGATGTCTTACAGAATTGGCATTTGTCCAGTGATGGTTTTAACCCATAAGCTTTCAAGCGGCCTAGTACCTTCAGTAGCCTCACCTCATGCTCCTCCAGTGTGAACCTAAACATTGTGAGATCAGCCACGTCCTCAAGCAAGTTCATGGCCCCAACAGTCTTCTCCATGACATGTTGGAAAGTAGCCGTTCCCCTGATATGCCTGGGGCATTCTTTCAGACAGAAAAAATTTCAAGTGGATATATGAATGCTGTATTTTCTTTGTCAGCTTCACTCATGGGTATCTGATAATACCCACTCATTAGGACCAGCACACTGAACCATTTTGCTCCACTGAGGCAGGACAGAGCATCCTTGATCCGAGGAACAGTATATTGGCCTGGGACTGTATGTTGCTTCAGTGGCTGATAGTCAAAACAAATTCGAATCTTCTCATTCTTCTTCCTCACCACCACAATGCGTGACGCATACGGACTCCTTGATTCAGGGATAATTCCAGTCTCCTTCAGTTTTAGCAGATGCTTCCAAGAATCCTCCTCCTCCGCTGGTGCTAACTATAGAGACCTGTCTCTGAAAGGGTCTGTCATCTGTCTCCTGCATAGAGTGATGAGCATTCTTGGTGCAACCCACATCAAGCTCATGAGTAGAAAAGACGTCTTCAAACTTCAACAGCTTCTCCGTCGGTCTCCTTTTCCAACCCCCGGGTACCAAATTGAATGATTTTGTTGTTAACTTTTTTGATCCAGGAGATTCTCTCCCTCCCAGTTTTCTCAGTCGGAAACTAGACATTGTGGTCACCAGGAAAAGATGTGCCATCAGCATAGCATATCTGAGGGTGACCTCTCTCTCCAAGGTGTTCCTGACTATCATTGTCATCCTGTTTACATGTACAGCATGTATGATCCTCTGGAGCACCCACCAGGAGGGCCTCGGCATCAGACATTCCAGGGAATTTGGGGTTTCCCATCACTCTAGCTACTTCCTCAGGACATAAGGTGACGATTTGGGCAGGCTGTACCACACAGTTCCTCGCTTATGTTCATCATCCCGCTTGGGAGGAACGGGCACCTTCTCTAAAACAGCTCAATGGCAAGTAACCATCATACGTGTAATCATCAGTACTAAGGCTCCAAATTTCTAGGGCATTGAGAGGCACCACTGGTAAATTTGTCAAATGCCAGTTGTAAAAGGACTTAGAGTAACCTGAGAACCTGTGTCAAGTATGGCTCAGGCATAAATAGCCTCAATCTGTATGGATACACCTGAGTTTGGCCCCACTAAGCCTTCAAAAATAAGCTATTGCACTTTAGTGTTTCCTTCGATGCATTTATTGGAACGTGTTCTCTCCAAGATGCCAGGCCATCCTCTTACTGGGTATCTCCAAAGTTTCCTGACTTCCTTTTCTGTTTAAACAACCATTGGGTTACTTTCCAAAGGTTTTCCTGTCGTTCGCACTCCTGCTTGAAACGTCCATCCTCACCACAGCTGTAATGCCGGTCGCCTCCCTTGTCAAGAGACCCCTGTCAGTAGCAGCCCTCTGTTTTGTATGTCCTACCGTGGGTATGGTTTCCAATCGGACTTGTCACGCTTGGTGGCAGCACGAGCCGACATCAACCACGATCCCTCAGCTTGCATGTTTTTCACTGCATACATCCTGCAAAACTCCCGCATCTGGGGTTGCTTCAGCCACAGAGACTATGACTGAGGACTCGGCCCTGCAGATGTAAGCCTCCCGCTCCTCTATCGTGTTTTCCTCCTCTCTTACTTCTCTGATCAGCTCAACAAGTGAGGCGGGGGGGAGACATGTCTTATGAGACATTTGAATGCTGAAGGCAATCACGTCATATGCCAGCACGCCCTTTACAACTTGCTCCATCCTTAAACAATTTATCTCAGCCAGTTGAATGATTCTTTACAGCACAAGCAATGCAGGCCTCCCTAGCCTGAAAATGTAAGCAGAAAGTTTCTCCCCTTTCTCCTGGAATGTGTGGCTGAACTGTCCATCGTGCCAAAAATGTTTTTACCGCTTGCATGTAGCCCACAGATATGACCAATGGGTTCCCTACCTTTAAGGACCTCACCACCTCAGCAGTTGGACCTTTTAAACTCTCTACCGGTTTCTGTCTCTTCACATTATCTGAGCACTGCCACTTATTCAGTAACTGAGATGTCTGCTCTGCCCTAGTCTCATATTCCTCCTCCCCAGTGGGAGTGGGCTTAACCCCAGAGAATTATTCTCAGCCTACGATAACGTTGGCTCTCTGCCAGAACACTTTGCCATTTATCTACCAGTGATGTAATTGCAGAAAGCAGCTCAGAATTTCCGCATTTGACGAAGGACACATTAGGCCTTTCACATCACACAACTGCTTGTCCTCACTTTGCAGAAACAAGAACTTGCCTCTAAACTCTTCAACCTCAGCTGCATATAATTCATCTTCAACATCTTCACCTTCAGTTACGTGCCCCCTTCTCTAAAAATATGGACTGCCCATGGCTCCGCCTCTCCAGGTATTCCTACCCTATCAGACAATGCAGCTTCAGTTATGTCACTGCTAGTTTGGACTAACACAACATCCTTACCAACTGATTGATGAAACCACTGTTCAACTAGTGTAACTTTCCCTAATACTTTCACAGAACTCAACACTCTAATTAGCAATTCAGCAGGGCTTCGGATATCCACCCCGCTCAGAACACAAGCATTATTTGTGAATAATCTCCTTTGAATCGCAGCAAACTTTAATCCCTGTGGTGTCCATAATAAAGTACCTTAATCACTTCCCCAGCACTAGTTTAAACACAGGCTTAAACACAAAAACTGCTTAACCCAATTCTTAACAGCAATTACACAGTATTCAGTGAATCCCATATGAGCCCGCCACAAATGTAGCCCCCTCACCAGGCTCGTATGCAAACTTCGCTCATTAGCCAGCTCTGCTAACAGAGTCAGCTGTGAATTCAGTGGTGAGAAGGACACCTTCATAAGCAATATTTGCCTAGGCTCAGTATGCTTTGAAGTTCAACCAAACAGGAAACTTGGGAGGTTCTGATTAATGAAACCCCGATTTGAGTGAATACTGTGTAAATACTTTGTTGTTCAGTCATTAAGTCGAGTCCAACTCTTCACGACCTCATGGAGTCCTGCACGCCAAGCCTTCTTGTTGGAAACCGCCACGTACACAATTCTCAGTTGGCAAGCAATAACAGATCATATGCTGCATATAATTACAAACAATAATTTTAGCTTTATCAATCAGTTAACAAAAGAAAGAAAAGAAAGACAAGAAAAAAAAAACAAAAGGACTCATACAGCTAAACCAGTCTAAATGTGCACATGGCATTGGAGTTCAAAAGTTGGGTAAGACCATTACTCACAGCACCGAATTCTCATCACCAATCACCAGTAGAGCTTCCCATCTTGGATTCCTTCATCTCGCGAAGCGATCCCTGCAATCACATCTCCCAGATGGATTGAATCCTATGGCTGTCTCTCCTGATCTCCTCTTCTCTGCATGTCCACCAAAAAAGACCACAAACCTCACCGGTGTCTGTCACAAATCCCTCTCTGCCCTGATTTCTCCCAGTTCCACCATCCTGATTGGCTGGCACAACATTCCCAAGTTGAACATCATAGTCTCTTAACTTTAGTCAAAACCAGCAGGACTCGTTGCTTTTGCAGAAAGCTACTAAGTGAAATACCCCACAGCATTTGCAGTAGAAATCTTAGCCAGGGCATTACAATTGTACATTGGAACAGTGAGTTGCTGCTCTCTCCACACTCGATGTCGCAGGAATGACCTCTCTCTCCCTCACTGGAGAGAGAGAGCCTGTCTGAGATACCGAAGTGCTGGGTTATGGACTGTTGTTTGATGGATTCTAGATAAAGGTTTCTTTGTGGGGGGCCATTGCTGTGCTTGCATGGTGTGCGGGTATGGGGGGGGTAGGTGCCTCTGCTGGTGTGAGTGAGGGGGGCGTTGATGCTTTGCTGCTGCTTGTGTGGAAGGTGAGGGGAGGAAGGCTTTGGGGCTTTGATGTTTCTACCATTCATTTTATGGGGTTTCTTGTTTTGTGGATGTTTGAGAAGAGTAAGAATTTCAGTATGTATACTGTATACATTCTCTGATATTAAATTAACCTTTGAACCTTTGAATTAGGAGCAGGCAGACTCCATCCTGGCCCATTAAGCTCGTTCTACTTTTGAATAAGAGCATAACTGCTCCAAGTAACTTTGGATCTGGATTCCCACCAATCCCAGTAATATTTTATCCCCCTTCTTTATCAAGCGCCTATTTAAATCTAAATTTGTTTTTTAAAAAAATTAAGTCCAATCCCTCTGTTCTTAAGGAAGTGTTGTAAAGATTTATGTCTCTTTCAAAGAAGAAAATTTGCGTTATCAATTTTAAATCTGTGACACTAACTTTTATGACATATACACTCATTTACAAATCTAAAATATTAACCATTAAATCCAATTGTGATTACTTTCCTCCCAGTTCCTTTCCTCAGAACGTAGCAGACGAACTGAGTGAATGGGACTCTGACATGCTAATGACACATAGGCTACCCTGAAGCTCGGTGTGTGTCCAAGCTCTTGTGTTATTTAGCAAAGCTGCATTCAATAGATCCAGAACAATGTAAATGGTGGTATAAAAGAAATACATGTGATAGTGCTTTGCCTGAATTCAAGACATTTCAAATTGCTTCATGACCAATGAAATGATCACAAAGTATAGTCATTCCAACAACATCTTCGGGGAGCATTAGGTTGGTTTGTGTCTTTGCGTCCCTCCCAGTACTTATACCTACGTGTGGCCAAAGTGCTACACCTGCCCATTCACCTCCTCCCTCACCTCCATTCAGGATCCCAACAGTTCTTCCAGGCGAGGCAACAATTCACCTGTGAATCTACTGGGGTCACTTATTGAGTTGGGTGCTCCCAATACAGCTCCCTCTACATTGGTGAGACCTATCGTAAGTTGGGGGTCCGCTCTGTTGAGCAGCTCCGCTTCATCCACCAAAAACTAATCTTGATCATAGATAGATAGATAGATAGATAGATACTTTATTCATCCCCATGGGGAAATTCAACATTTTTTCCAATGTCCCATACACTTGTTGTAGCAAAAACTCATTACATACAATACTTAACTCAGTAATAATATGATATGCATCTAAATCACTAACTCAAAAAGCATTAATAATAGCTTTAAAAAAAGTTCTTAAGTCCTGGCAGTTGAATTGTAAAGCCTAATGGCATTGGGGAGTATTGACCTCTTCATCCTGTCTGAGGAGCATTGCATCGACAGTAACCTGTCGCTGAAACTGCTTCTCTGTCTCTGGATGGTGCTATGTAGAGGATGTTCAGGGTTTTCCATAATTGACCGTAGCCTACTCAGCGCCCTTCGCTCAGCTACCGATGTTAAACTCTCCAGTACTTTGCCCACGACAGAGCCCGCCTTCCTTATCAGCTTATTAAGACGTGAGGCGTCCTTCTTCTTAATGCTTCCTCCCCAACACGCCACCACAAAGAAGAGGGCGCTCTCAACAACTGACCTATAGAACATCTTCAGCATCTCACTGCAGACATTGAATGACGCCAACCTTCTAAGGAAGTACAGTCGACTCTGTGCCTTCCTGCACAAGGCATCTGTGTTGGCAGTCCAGTCTAGCTTCTCGTCCAACTGTACTCCCAGATACTTGTAGGTCTTAACCTGCTCCACACATTCTCCATTAATGATCACTGGCTCCATATGAGGCCTAGATCTCCTAAAGTCCACCACCATCTCCTTGGTCTTGGTGACATTGAGACGCATATCATAAACAGGAGAAATTCCACAGATGCTGGAAATCCAAAGCAACACTCACAAAATGCTCAGAAGTTCAGTCAGCATCTATGGAGGTAAATAAAAAGTCAACATTTCAGGGCGAGACCTTTCTTCAGGATCAGGGAAAATAACCTTTATCATTTTCTATGGCCCATTTTCCTCAAAACCATTCCTATCCACATAACTGTCAAATGTGTTTGAAATTTCACTCACCTTGAACACTTCTCATTTTGTAGCCACAGAGCTTACTTAACAATTGAGCGATCAAACAGCCCTTATTTGTCAATTTTGTAAGATTTATAAGAAAATTCCATAAGAATTGTTTAAGTTGAGCTGCTACCTGTCAGTGACCTTAGATTAAATACGCAACATTTATGATAATGGAATGCATCATTATCAGACACAAGGCTTCAGAATCTATATTGCTAGGAAACGCTACTTTACAAGAAGGAAAGAGAAATTGATTTAAAAATGTTGTCATATAGAAAACAAAGTTGAAATAACTGGGTCCTTTATAACTGGCAAAGTGAGTGGGGTTCTGTTGTTTCCCACCACTTATTTATATTAACAATCTGGATGAAGAGGCAGAAAGGAAGTTATCCAAGCCTGCAAATAACAAAATTAGGATATTTTGACTCTCAATCAGAATCAGAACAAGAATCAGGTTTAATATCATCAGAATATGTCATGAAATTTGTTAACTTAATGGTAGCAGTACAATGCAATATATGAAAATATAGGAAACAACAAATAAATAAGTGAATTAATTACAGTAAGTATATGTGTATTGTTGGGTTTAATTAGTGTTGGGTTTAATTAGTATTTGGGTGTTTAATTAGTATTTGGGTGTTTAATTAGTAGTGGGGTTAATTTGTGTCGGGGTTAATTCGGGACCACCATTACAGGTCAGGAGTGGCTCACGTAACGCACATCATGTTAGCTGGAATGCGAGGGAGGGGGAGCGAAACTGGGGACCCCGCTACACCGATACTATTTGTCACGCGATACAGTAAACAAAAGAAACTCGTGAGCATCTGGCTATGGGCCAATAGATGGACACGAGTACCTGATATTACCTAATATGTAACGGGGTATTGTGGTGGGGGGAAAGAGGGATATAAATAAGAGCAGATTGTAAGGAGAGGCCAGAAAGCGCGCCTTCTCCAGCGATTCCGTCGACTCGCTGTGCCAGTTACGATTCCAGCCAATAAAGCCACGTGTTGCTACATTCCGGTGTTGGTTGTCTCTCTTCCTAAAAGAATACAGGGCAGAATTTCAAGCCCAACATTTGGTGACCCCGACGTGGGGAGGGAGAGACAACACAGGCTGGCGGGTCCGACAGCAGACAACTTGCGGCCGCAACCTCGAATAAGGTAAGGAAGTGCCTGTTATATCTAAGACTTCCACTAGATAGTTGAATTACTGAGTTAGATCTTGTCTGCTGACGGAACCTCACCAACCCCAAATTACCTCGAGGAAGTTCATTCCAGGTGCGGAATCGTGACTGGTAAGTACTTATTTTTCTTATCCGTTTTAGCAGGATCCTCCGCCCGTGGAAAAGTCTTCTGAGTGAGGGGAGTTGAGAACCCCGCCGCCCAATAGGGCATAAAAGTCTCAGAAGTGAGGAGGAGAAAGTGTTCCGTGGTACACCTTAGTGCACGGGGATTTTGACTGCGCCTACCTTAGACCGGTTGTTAAGAGGAGAAATCTCCCACGCGAAGGTCAGGTTTTGAAAGGCGACTGTCCCACATTTTGATCCTCTCTGTGCACTGGGGAGCCATGGAACACTTCAACTTTAAGTTACCAAAACTCAGACACCTGCGTGTTGAACATCCTGGTGTCCCGTGGTGGCGACTGAGCCTAGACCGCGGCACTAATCTTACATCGCAGCTATTGTTAGATAATGCCATTATGGACCCCAACAATGTACTTCAGGTACTAGACCAGGCACCCCATCAGAAAGACCACCTCCTAACTGAGGTTCGACGCACCCTTGTAGACCCCGTTCACATGGCTAAAATTTTGGATAACCTGGCAGCGAATCCCCGAGCATTTGCCAGAACAGTGATAAAATTAGGTAATCCGCCCCCTGACTGGGAAGGAATAAAGCAGGCCCCGCCACACAAATGGAAGACGGAGCTCACAATGAGTCTGACTCCACAGTGGGAGTCACGGGATTGGCCTGAGAAGGGATCAATGCAATCAAACTTTCCGCGTGGCATTGGACCTTTAACAACCGTGCCCCTATCGGGCACCGCCCATCCGGCGAGTACAACCGCGGAACTGGGGTTTGTGGCAGTCCATCTCACGTATCCCCCTGATTCAGACTTCACCCAAAAGGAGTCCGCGACTGTGGCCCCCGCCACTGTCGCTGCAAATAGACCACGCACTGGAGAGGTGCTCCAGAGCGTCAGGCACTCGATCTCCCATAACAATACAGTAAAGGAAGGTGAAAAGAAATTACACATGTTAGAAAAAAGCCTTCAGGCGTGGAGAGACAAAGGATGGTTCCCAGCCGATGACCAACCCTTTCTGATCCTCTCCCTGCTGGCTGAGTTTCAACTTCGTGTCCTCAATGATATGGAAAACAGACGGGGGGAGGCAAAACGGAAGTTTTTTGGGAAATCCAAGTCCGTAGCCAAATTAGAGGATGAGGATGTGTATCTCAAGGAATTCCTGTCCCGGTTCCAGGCGCATGCGGACAAACCGCCAGGGAACTCCGTGCTCCCGCGCCCCACACCAAGGGAGTCAGCCACGTGTCCAGACCCCGAGACTGACCCCGCAGACCCAGAGTGGATCATAGACCACCAGCCTCTTTACCCACCATTTCCCTCCGGATGGTCTAACGCCGCTCATGCCCCGCATCACAATATCCCAGTAACGGCCCCTCCACCATATGCAGAGCCCCCCCAGCCACCCAAAGCAGATCTAGCACCATCAGTCCCGTCAGCCCCCCAGGAGAATGTCCAAGCTCCTATGATGGAAATAAAAGGTGGTATTATTGACGTAGAGGACCCCATCCGAGAACATATGCTCACCCTGCTGACGCAGCACAGCCAGCAACTAAACGAACTCACTGCCCTGACAGGGGAGGAGGCGAGGGCACACAAAGCCCATGCCGCCCTCCCGAAGGTAGGGGAGGACGGGCCGGACTGGTGCCTGCCCTCCGAACCTCCCCACTCAGAGTCATTCCAGCACGTCGCCCAGGCTGGCCGACATGCCGCCCTCACGATTCTAGGTGGCAAGAGAGACCCTGAGCTGAGGCGACAGATCGAGCCTCCTGAGGAGGACTCAGTAGTAGTCACAGGGACTGGACTGCGAGCCACACTGGTAAAAGGCAGCCCATCCGTAAATCAGACCACCGAACCCGACCCCTCGGAGGATAGGGATAGCATGGACGCGGTTAGCACGCAGGGGGATGGTGTCTCCTGGCCGGGTCTACAGGGCCCCTTACTGGCCACACATGGGGGAGGAGTAAAGTATGTCCCCTGGGCCCGTACTGATCTGGACACGTTAATAAAAAAGCTGCCGCCACTAGCATTTGGTGACCGAGATCCCACAACCAGCCTCAGCCCAGCTGGCCGAGGTCTACGGCCTCCTGCGCGCCTTAGAGCTTAGTGAGGGTTTGCGAGTCAATATTTACACCGACTCTAACTACGCGTGGGGGGCTGTGCATATAGAGGGAGCAGCTTGGATCCGGCGGGGTTTCAGGACTGCGGCTGGTACCCCGGTGAAGCATGAAGGACCTCTCCGCAGGTTACTAAGGGCAGTCCGCCTACCGACTCAGGTCGCAGTGATAAAGGTGGCAGGCCACAGCTCCTCCAACACCCCCGAGGCTAGAGGTAATGATGCAGCTGACAGGGCGGCGAAAGCCGCAATTCAAATGCCCACCCTGAGGTCAGGGAGGGACACCTCAGACTGTGAGCCTCCTGGCTCGCCCCGCCCGGAGCCGGTCCAGCCGGAATCCCGAGGTTTACAGGTCGCTCCGTTGCTCCAAGCGGATGCTCTGCTCCACCTTGCTGAGTTACAGGGGGCAGCATCGGCAGCAGAGCGTCAGGGGTGGGTTAACAAGGGAGCTGCTCGACAACACTTCACTGTGGGAGATACGGACCACCATATATGGCGGTCCGAGGGAGGGGAGATAGTAGCACCCAGGGCATTACTACCGTCACTATTTAAGGAGATCCATGGGCCCACCCACATAGGGATAGCCAAGGTAATAAAACTTATAAAGAATCACTGGTGGGCTCCAAAATTGAAGGAGCACATGGAAAATTTGAGAGCTGAATGTAAAATCTGTAATGAACACAATGCCCGGAAACCACTGCCCCATCCGATGCTCAAATTCCCCAACCCCACGGGACCATGGCAGGAAATTTGTATGGATTTCACGGACATGGGAGCAAGATTAAGGACCCCCAAGAACCACCGATACCTGTTAGTTATAGTGGACCGATTCTCGAGATGGGTAGAAGCTTTCCCCACGAGGGCGGAGGATGGTGAGACGGTGGTCAACATCCTTACCCAGGAACTGATTCCCCGATACGGTGTCCCCACTAAAGTCTGTACAGACAATGGCACCCACTTTAAAAACGAACACTTGGCCAGAGTAGAGGGTGTTCTAGGGATAACCCATCGGTTCGGCAGTGTCTACCACCCAGAAAGCCAGGGCCTAGTGGAAAGAGCAAATCGAACCATAAAAGACAAAATTGCAAAAGTAATGGCAGGCACCCAGCTCACTTGGGTGGAGTCTCTCCCCCTGGCTCTGATGTCCATGCGGCAAGAAAAGAATGGGGAAACCTTTCTAACACCACACGAGATACTGACAGGGCGCTCCATGCCCGGACCGCGCACATCACCACGGTGGGAGGAAAACTGGGAGACAATGAATCAGGACATGACCCAATACATGAGAGTCCTGGGCCAGATGGTGAGGCTCATAGCTAAGCAAGTCAGGAATGCCCACCCTGAGGACGCACCCCCCGAGCTGCCGCTAAGGATAGGAGATGAGGTCTACCTGCGGCAGCCAGGGCGCTCCTCCTGGAGCGAGCAGCGATGGCATGGCCCGTACCCTGTTACAGAAATTTCAAACAATACACTCAAGGTAGGAAGGGAGGGGGACAATAACTGGCACCATTTCTCGCACTGCTCTAGGACAAAGAAAGGAAGACCGATTGATCCCGATTCCGACATAGAGGAGGAGGAAGTCGAGGAAGATGACGCCATGGAAAACCCTGATATGGGTAGGAGTAATGCTCCTAGGTAAGGCGCCGATGGCCGAAGCGGGAAGGGGAGGAGATGCGTGCGGAGCAAATATCATCCTTAATGCGGACCCTCATACAGGTAGGACATTCCAGTTCGACCTGTGCGATGTGATCAACTGTTGGGGCGACAAGAAAGCCTGGACTGGGTATAATGTCTACATGTGTCCATTTACCTTGGGATACCCGAACCCATGGGTAAAGGAGTGTAGCGCATGGATAAATGTATGGTGGTGGACAGGCCCAGACCAGTCCTGGCTGGATAATAGGCCAAACAATCGAGGGTCCTCCAAACCCTACTATGAGTTTAAGAGGAAGGTGAGCCTTTACAGGGGCTCTGTTTGGGGAAGAAAGCAGGGAGTGAACCCGTTAATCCTGACACTCAAGGAAGAAATACACAACCCTTTTAGTATGAAGGGATGGTCGTCACAGACCTGCTCCACTCGTCGTGGGTCAGAGGTCAGGGAGCATGGGGCGGGGGGCGTGCTCTATCTGATCATAAGGGCGGACGTGACAGGCCGAGACCCATGGGGAATTATCCGGATTAATCTGGGAACTTACACAGACCCAGGATTGGGACCCACAGCCAGCCCTGTTCTGGTAAAGAGTTCGGACTCGAATAAGATCACTCCCCAGGAGTATATTGCAATTGAGACGGGGTACTTGGAAGCGAACGCCTGGGTTGACCGAGTGGTCCAATACACCACCCAGGCAGCGATAGGGGACTGCTGGGTATGTGCTACGGGGAAACCCACACTCCTCATGAGTCCTAGCCCCTTTGAGGAAAAGAATGACACTTTCCGTTGCGCCCTCGAACTCATGTCACTAGCCAACCCCTCCGCCGGGTGCAAGTCCTGGGAAACCTATTTCCCCATGGCCCCGGCCAATGTGACCCCACCAGCCTTCAGGGTGGACCCGATCAGGAACATCACTTGCGTTACTAATCTGTCCCCGTCGGATCAGCCTTACAGAGTGGGAAACTTACCTGACAGTGCCTGCTCTACCCGGATCAGTCTTACTGGCACCGAAAACGCCACCAGGCTGACTGTCAGCAGAGCGGACCTCTGGTGGTACTGTGGGAAACGGGTCCTATATAATTGGCTACCTGTAAACTGGGAGGGGACTACACCCTCAACCCAATCCCTGATGAAATTGGGAGGTGGTATAGGAACAAGAGAGCGCTCACTGAAAGGGGGGAAAGGAACCCCGATGGGATATGGATCGATGCTATCGGCCAGGCTAGAAACATCCCGGACGAATATAAACTGGCAGACGAGGTAGCTGCAGGTTTTGAGAGCTTTCCACTTTTTTCAGCCATATTCCCAATCGCCACCAATAAAAATGTTAACCGGATCAACCTGATCCACTATAACGTACAGAGGCTGGCTAATCTAACCAGGGACATCGCGGAAGCTGTCCATGAGCAGCTATCACAGACGTCCCTAATGACCCTGCAGAACAGAATTGCCATAGATATGATCTTAGCAGAGAAGGGCGGAGTGTGCGCCCTGTTTGGTGACATGTGCTGTATGACCATAGCAAACAATACAGGCCCGGACGGATCACTAACCAAGGGCTTGTCTAAATTGCGATCCCTGGCTAATGAGCTAAAGCAACAATCAGGAGTCAATAACCCAGTGCTGAATTGGTTGAAACGTACGTTTGGGGAATGGGGGGTCCTACTTGGACAGTTGGCACTGGGACTGTCTATTTCAATTGCTATCTTTATCACGTGTGGTTGTTGTTGCATACCCTGCATCAGGACCCTAGTGGTCCGAACTATAGATCGAGCCTTGACTGGAAAGGATGGACCTCCACCGGCGTACCAGGCACCCTTGTTCCCGGTGGAAGGGGCGACCGAGGCCCTCCCGAAAGCGGACGCACTATGGGAGAACACGGACTGGAATGGGCCATACCAAGGAGGAAATTGAGAGTTGTTTTTGAATAAGTTTTCTGAAATGTTGCATGCTACGTGTAAAAATTGCGAATGTTTAGGGAACCCCTACCCATATTTTGTGACCCTAGGTCGGACAAATCAGGATGTGCAAATAGGGAGGACACGCCAAAGAGTGCTGGGGGACACTTACCTCCCTGCCTGATCCCGGCAGCCGCGGAAAAGATTGTAAGGGATGTGGGGATGTGGCCTTTGGGAGGCCAAGGGAGGGAGTGTTGGGTTTAATTAGTATTTGGGTGTTTAATTAGTATTTGGGTGTTTAATTAGTAGTGGGGTTAATTTGTGTCGGGGTTAATTCGGGACCACCATTACAGGTCAGGAGTGGCTCACGTAACGCACATCATGTTAGCTGGAATGCGAGGGAGGGGGAGCGAAACTGGGGACCCCGCTACACCGATACTATTTGTCACGCGATACAGTAAACAAAAGAAACTCGTGAGCATCTGGCTATGGGCCAATAGATGGACACGAGTACCTGATATTACCTAATATGTAACGGGGTATTGTGGTGGGGGGAAAGAGGGATATAAATAAGAGCAGATTGTAAGGAGAGGCCAGAAAGCGCGCCTTCTCCAGCGATTCCGTCGACTCGCTGTGCCAGTTACGATTCCAGCCAATAAAGCCACGTGTTGCTACATTCCGGTGTTGGTTGTCTCTCTTCCTAAAAGAATACAGGGCAGAATTTCAAGCCCAACAGTATCAAATAGTTAAATTAAAAATAGTGCCAAAACAGAAATAATTTAAGTGAGGTAGTGTTCATGGGTTCAATATCCATTTAGTAATCAGATGGCAAAGGGGAAGAAGCTGTTCCTGAATCACTGAGTGTGTACCTTCAGACTTCCGTACCTCTTCCTGATGGCAACAATGAGAAGAGGGCATGTCCTGAGTGATGGGGGTCCTTAATGATGGACACCACTTTTCTGAGGCACCGCTCCTTGAAGATGACTTGGATACTACGGAGGCCAGTACCCAAGATGGAGCTGACTAATTTTACAACTTTCTACAGCTTCTTTTGGTCCTGTGCAGTAGCAGCCCCCACCCCCCCCGCCCTTACCAGACAGTAACGCAGCCTGTCAGAATGCTCTCCATAGGACATCTATAGAAGTTTTCAGCACTTCAGCCTCAGAGGCTGAAATCACATGATCATCAGGGGCTTGGAGCTTATTGATTAGTTTTGACTGGATGATGGTATTGAATGCTGAGCTGTAGTCGATAAAGAGCATCCTGATGTATGCACCTTTGCTTTCCAGATGTTCCAGGGTTGAGTGAAGAGCCAATGAGATGGCATCTGCTGTGGACCGGTTTTCCGGGAGGCAAATTGGAGCGGATCCAAGTCATGTCTCACGGATGAGTTGAAATGTTTCATCACCTACCTCCGCGAATACTTCATCACCTTGGATGTAAGTGCTACTAGCCAATAGTCATTGAGGCAGGTTACTATGTTCTTCTCAGGCACCGGTATAATTGAAGCCTGCTTGAAGCAGATGGATACCTCAGACAGCCGAAGCAAGAGGTCAAAGATCTCAGTAAACACTCCAGCCAGAGGATCAGCACAGGTCCCAAGCACTCTGCCAGGTACCCCATCGAGACCAGATGCTCTTGATGTGTGCACCCCCCTGAAGGCTGCTTGCAATTCAGCCTCGGAGACTGAAATCACATGATCATTGGCGACTGTGAGAGTCCATGTTGTTTCCTCTATGTTTTTATAGTCAAAGCGGATGTAGAAGGCACTGAGTTCATTTGCAAGCAAGCCCTGCTGCTGTGTATATCACTTGATTTAACTTTATAAGAGGTGATGGTATTCAACCCGTAAGACCATAAGACATAAGATATTGGAGAAGAATTTGGCCTATCAAATCTGCTCTGCTATTTCTTCATGGCTGATCCATTTTTCCTCTCAGTCCCAATCCCCTACCTTCCCCCGTATCCCTTCCTGCCCTGACCCATAAAGAACCTATCAACCTCTGCCTTAGATATACATAAAGACTTGGCTCACACAGCTGCCTGTGGCAAATAATTCCACAGATTTACCACTCTCTGGCAGAAGAAATTCCTCCTCATCTCCATTCTACAAGGACACCCCTCTATTTTGAAGTTGCATCCTCTGGTCTTAGACTCTCCCACCACAAGTAATATCCTCTTCACAACCACTCTATCAAGGCCTTTCAGTATTTGATAAATTTCAATTAGGTCATCCCTCATTCTTCTAAATTCCAGTGAATACAGGCACAGAGCCATCAAACGCTCTTCATACGGCAGGTTGTTTAATCTTGAAATCATTTTTGTGAATCTCCTTTAAACCCTCTCCAGTTTCTGCACATCCTTTCTAAGAGAAGGGACCCAAAACTGCTCACAGTACTCCAAGTGAGGCCTCACCAGTGCTTTATAAAGTCTCAACATTACATCCTTGCTTTTATATTCTAGCCCTCTTGAAATAAATGCAAAATCACATCTGCGTTCCTCACGATTTAACCTGCAAATTAACCTTTACGGAATCCTGCAAAGGACTCCCAAATCCCCTTGCATCCCAGATTTTTGTATTTTCTCTCAATTTAGAAAACAGACAACCCTTTCATTTATTTTACCAAAGTACATGATCATACTCTATCTGACACTGTATTCCATATGCCATTTCTTTGCTCATTCTCCTAATTTGTCTAAGTCCTTTTGTAGCCCCGCTATTTCCTCAAAACTACCTGCCCTACCACCTATCTTGGTATCACCTGTAAACTTTGCAACAAAGCCATCAATTCCATCATCCCAATCATTGATATATAATATAAAACAAATCGGTCCCAACACCAGACCCTGTGGAACACTATTAGTCACTGTCAGCCAACCAGAAAAGGCTCCTTTTATTCCCACACTTTGCCTCCTGCCAGTCAGCCAATGCTTTATCCATACTGGAATCTTTCCTGTAATACCATGGGCTCCGAGCAGCCTCATGCGAGGCACTTTGTCAAAGGCCTTCTGAAAATCCAAGTACACAACATCGACTTGTTCTCCTTTGTCTATCCAGTGTGTTAAGCTCTGTGACAACTGTTGAATATCTTTCATTGGTTCAAGTTTCATCTGGAATTACCACTCCACCCGTGAGATCGTATCTGGAACTCTTGTAAGTTTCTTGGTCACCGGACATGAATACCTCTTAGCTGGACATCAGCAGATTGCAGATCTCATGGTTCATCCAGTGCTTGTCACTAGGGTAGATTCCAAATGATTTTGTGAGTACGCATCCATCTACATCTCTTTTAATGAAGTCCATGACAACCAAGTTATATTCATTCAGATCCACAGACGAGTCCTTGAACACAACCTAGTCCATTGACTCGAAGCAATTCTGTAGCCACTCTTCTGCCTCCCATGATCACTTCTTTGTTGTCCTGACCTCTGAAGATTTGCTCTTTAGCTTCTGCCTCCATGGAAGTAGCAGAAGGGCAGCCAAGTGATCCAATTTACCGAAATGTGGTCTGGGCTTGGAACGGTAGGCATTTCTTATCTTAGTATAACAGCACTCTAGTTTGTTGCGGCCTCTAGTGCTACTGGTTATGTGCTGTTGGTAATTGGGCAAAGTTTTCTTCAAATAATGACTATGATTTGAAAGATGTCAGGATAGACTGTTTCTTGTTTGGAGACGGTATCATACAGCATCTCATCTGTTCGATTATAGTCGGCATGAGTTATAAAGCCACATGGGATACTTGATTTCAATAGTTGTGGGGATTAAATGCAGGGTCAGAGAGGTTAGGCTCCAGCTTTATAAAACCTTGTCTGGGCTACTGCTTCACACTATAGCAGGGACACGATGGAGCTGGACAGGATGCAGAGGAGATTCAACATCTTGTATTTTGGGATGGAGCATTTCAGTTAAGAGGAGGGACTAGAGAAGGTGGACCTGTTCTCTCTAGAGCAGAGTAGGTTAAGATGGCACATGATGAGATGCAGTACATAAAGTTATGGGGGGGGGGGGGGGGCGTATAGATAGGATGGACTGCAAGAAACATTTTCCTATATCAGAGTTAGATAAGACCCTCAGGATAAGGAAGAAGAGATTTAGAGGAGATCTGAGTGGGACTTACTTCACCCAGAGAATGGACTGCTTGAGAAAGTGGTAGAAGCAGAGATCTGACAGCATTTAAGACATGTTCAGATGAACACGAATCACCTGGAATAGAAGGCTATGGATCAAGTACTGGGGGGTTGGACTATATAGCAGGCTGCCTATAATAATGTGTGGGCCAGTTGAGCCAAGTGGCCTGTTTTCATTCTGTTCGATTCCATGACCATATGAATCTTAGACAATGCTGAGTGTGTGTTCTCTGAGGCAGCAAGGAACATTTGGCAGATTAAAGTCTCATCCCAAATAAAAGCACTACTGGCTGGGGACTGAGCCTCCTTCAGAGGAATCTGATCACAAAGGACAAAAAAAGAGCAAACATGTTCAGTCAGTATAGCACAGCCCAAGGCAGCAATAGTCTATTGATCTGGGAATGCCCAGTGTCAAAAATGAATTCAAAAGTCAACACAGTTCGTCCTTAAATAGCATGCATCAAGAGGACATTTCGAATAGCCGGTTCCCAAAGTCAGTCCAGCAAGTGGAAATTTCCCCAAGTCTATCGAACAGATGGTACACAGCCATGAACATCGTTATTGTGATCATCTGCTTTGATTACATTTGTAAAGACAGCATGAAGCATTGAAGCAGAGCCTTAGAATAATTATAAAAAGACTAGGCTGGTTCACCATACGTGCCTCCAGAACAAAAATAATCCGGAGGCCAAATTTCTGTTCACCTTACCCTAAATTCTTCAGTTGGGTGGGATAGTCGTTGCCAATGGCTAGCCCCGTAACTGCAGTGCGCTTTCAGACAGGCTGGTTCCATTTCTGCTGTCACCAACGACAATGATGTCGCTGGCAGCTCTGAACGCCAAGAAACCGCACGCAGCTCTCAAATGTCACCCCTCATTTACATTCCACCCATCCATGAACGGACTTCAAACTGGAGAGGCGGGATAATGGCGAGGAAACCTTTCTAATCAGATTCCGGTCCAATTTTCACCCCGGCTAATGATTATCCAGCAAAAAAAAACATTAAATTGAACCTCCAGTGTTCTTTCTCTGAGCTAAGCATATTTAATATTCCTCACCTCCAGCAAATGCTAATGGGCTTTAAATGGACTATTATACTGATAGGGAATAGCAGAGTTGCAGTATCAATTGCTTCCACCAGCAGGACCTTCTGTGGATGGTTCAGCAGAACTGTTTTGGCATATTTTTATTATCAATGAAGGGAAGAGTCTTTGCAGAATAAAGGTCTTTGGAGCACTGTTGCACTGATGCCAGGAGCCCCCTGCCACTCTGGGCACGTGGCCAAGTTTTCCGAGTAAGCCTATTCAAGCAGTGAGCATGATGCTACTGACATCCTCTATCCATGCTGACAGTCATTTGCAGCAGGGGTACCGTGTTAAATAAGCCAGGAGCCAGACTGAACAGACACCTCCTCCTTTAAAGGGCAACACCACGAGAAAGGCTGGTCCACAATGGGTTATTTTTAAATGAATTGATCCAGAGTCATAAAGACGCCATGGGGCAAGGGAGGTGAAGGAGCACTTACAGGTCTGCTTTGAACTATGGAGAACATTTCAACTGGATGCTTCACCATCTGGTATGGAAGGGCCACCATACACGATCGGAAAAATCTGCGGAGGGTTGTAAACCCAGCCAGCTGCATCACATCGTGAACATCAGCCTATCCACAATCAAGCATATCATCAAAAAGTGATGCCTCAGAAAGATGACATTCATCATTAAGGACCCCTACCACCTAGGAGATGCTCTCTTCTCATTGCTACCATCAGGAAGGAGGTACGGGGCCCAAAAACACACACTTATCATTTCAGGAACAGCTTCATCCCTCCACCAGTGGATTTCTGAATGGTCAATGAACTCATGAGTACTAGGTCACAATTTTTGCGTGTGTGTGTGTGTGTGTGTGTGTGTGTGTGTGTGTGTGTGTGTGTGTGTGTGTGTGTGTGTGTGTAATATTTTATTGTATATTTAAATACCAACCAGCATGTGAATATTATAAATATATCTATATATATATATACATACATACATACTGTATAACGTACTTGTATTTGTGTCAAAGAAGAGACTGCCCCAATTAGCTGAAGTTTCACGGCTATAGTTAGAAATTTATGAAAAAGTCAAATTACCATTTAACCGAGTAACAAACACAGAACTATTGTTCCTAATAGTTATTAATGGAGGAATTAGGAATTCATCCAGTGAATGCTGCCATGTACTTTTGATTGACTGTAGATGAATAAAACCAGTGTAGATACCTAGGGTGGATTATGGACTACCATCAGACAATGCTTTCGATGACTGTTTCCTCAAATCTTCATTTTCATTGTAACGTTCAAGATGATTGTCAATACCTTCAGATTCTTTGAAGTTCTAGCTTGTTGAAATAGTGAAGTTGTTTCATTTTCATTCTGGCCTCTCCAAGATTAAATGCTTGAAACTGCAGTGAATGAAAATGTTCGACAACAGTTTCCTGTCCCAATTAGATGGGATAGTGTCCCAAGTCGATGAAGGGAATCCTGACAAATGAAAGAAAAGAGGAGCTGGAGTAGGCCGTCAAACTCCTTAAGCCTGCCCCAGCATTTTGCATGGTTTATGTTAGCCTCTTCTGTTCTGATTCTTCATCCCCAATTCCATATGTCTCCACCTTAAATCAATCTAATGACCTGTCCTGTACCATCCTCGAGGGCAGAGTGTTCCGTACATCCACTGCCCTTCAAGAGGAGAAAGTTGTATTTATTTACATTTTATTTAGAGACACAGCATAGTAACAAAAAGCCTATGCCGCCCATTTATGCCCATGCGACCAATTAATCTGCTGAGTGATGTGTCTTTGGAATGTGGGAGGAAACTGGAGCACCCAGAGGAAACCCACATGGTCACAGGGACACAATACAGACAGCAGTGGAATTGAATCCGAATGTTATGCTAACCGCTATGCTCTGCAACCACAGTTTTAAATGACCAGTCCCTTTTTGCATAGCTATATCTCCTTGCCTGTGCTCTCCTAGCAGAGAAAGTGTTAAATCTGTGGAGGAAACTACGCAGGTGACAGTGGTCATTTAGTGAGCTTGCAGGTGCTCAGGGGTCTTGAAGTATGAATAGTCCATGGAGGGAGACCCCCAGGACTTTTGGAAGTAAAGGTGGCCAGGATGACGGACACCAGAAAAAACAAATCCAATCAAAGGAACCCAGGAGAAGGAGGAGATCCTTCTCTTCTACATCACTTTAAATTAAGTGATGACTGATAAAAATGTCACACAGCTTTGATCACATTGCTCACCAAGACTGCATGGGCTTCCTCCATTCTTCTCCCACATCCCAAAGTCACGTTTGTTGGTAGGTTAATTGGTTTTGGTAAATGAAGCCAAGTATAGTTAGATGGTAGGAAAACTTAAGGAGCATGTGAGAAAGAATAGTTAGAAGGGAAACGTGACAAATGGATTCACTCCAAAATCTGGTATGGAACACATAGGTCAAATGCTCTCATTGTATATCATAAAAATATTAGAAATCAATGAAATTGTCCCTGCCAGCATTTCAGTTGACCCCCAGCATTCATGTTTTTCAGAGGAAGTCTGACCCAGATTTTCTCTAGCCTTCTCTTGAACAATCTCCATATGTTGTATTAAAAGATCATAAGACATATGAGCAGAATTAGGCCATTCAGCCCATCGAGCCAACTCCACCATTCCATCATGGCTGATCCCAGATCCCATTCAACCCCATACACGTGCCTTCTCACCATATCCTTTGATGCCCTGACTGATCAGGAAACTGATTATGTAGAGTAGTTGGTGGGTAAGTAGGGAAGCATAAGTTTCTGTAAGGTGTGGATTGGCTGGTTGGTATTTTTCTGGAGTGAAAGTGGAATATTATCTCCAAATCTTATTCACTGGAGCTCACAGCAGTAACCAGCACTTCACCTACCAACTTGTCCCATCAAAGTGTCATTATCGCTGACTCTAATCAACACCTGATAATCAAGCTTGACAGCTGGGTTACTAAGTAGACTATAAAGCACCATCCTTTCTACAGTCCGGTGTGAACCAAGACAGTGAGGAACAAGTTTTACTTAGTTGTCATGTATTTGTGAATGGAACCAAAATTACACTCAGTGACCACTTTTTCAGCCTCAGTACTGCTGCTCACCAAATGGTATGTCTTGTTTGTCACAACATTCTTTGTAAATTCTAGAGACTGTTATGCATGAAAACCCCAAGTGATCCCCAGGTAGTTCTGGGATACTCAAAGCACTCTGTCTGGCATCAACAATTATTCCACTGTCATAGTCACCTAGATCACAGATCTTCTCCTCTGTGATGTTTGGTCTAAACAACAACTGAACCTTTTGACCATGCCTGCCTGTTTTTATGCATTGGGAAGGGATTGAGACTGAGAGGTGTTACGTACCCACAGTTTGATCCTGGGACAGTGGGATGACGCAATGGTCTTGTGGATGATGTAATTCTCTCATGACCGCGGGCTGATCTTATGTCACGTGATGGCATGTTCCAAATGATATTTAAACCAAGCCCGCAGTCTGTGATGCAGTTCTCATTTTTATTTTTGTGCAACGTTGTTGTTTCCGGTCAGAGGTGTGGAGGCTCCACCAGTTTTGTTTGTTGCACTTTTATTTTTCCCTTACGGTCCAGTATCAGAGAGTGAAGGCATTACCGGAGTTATCCGAGTTCAAAGGATTGGATATAGTTAATGTTGTTCAGTGTCTTAGGGAATGATAGACCTTTGTGACTTTGTTCAGGAATTGTGGCATGCACATTTGAGTTAAACCCCTGCGAGGTCAGGAAGGTTTGTGCAGTGACCACCCTTCAGTCAAAAGCTCAGTTCCTTTTATTTCCTCGTGATTTCTGCAAACAAGGCATCTCCCGGCTGTGGAATCAGCAGATCAACGATACTTCAAAGGAATCGTTTGTTTTGGGGAAGTCTCTCCTTACTGACTGCATAAATCACAAGAACTTTTGAATTTATCACTTTAAGTCTGTGCTTGGATGAGAACGTGTTAAGAACAGTTTCTAAGTTTGAATGTTTATGTCGCCTAACTGTTAACTTCCGGTTAAGTTAGTAGCTTGTTTACTTTTCTAAGTTTGAGCAGAGGTTAATAAATCTCGGGATTTGTTTTAAACCCTGTCTCAGTTTCATATTCATTGCTGCTGCATTCGTAACAGAAGGAAATGTGTCGGCCATGATGAAATGGCAGAGTAAGCTCAGTGGTCCAAATGGCCTAATTCTGCTCCTATATCTTATGGTCTTATGGTCTTTTGAGTTGCTGCCACATAATTGGCTGAGTAGCTATTTGCATTAATATGCAGATGTACAGGCATTCCTAATAATGTGGCCTCCTACTGTATTTTGCATATATGAACTGCTTTTATACAGATTGCACTCCAAGGTTGCGAAGTCTTGGTGTACCAATATGCCAATCTTTGTTCAGCATTAATATTTTCTCCTCAGAATCTCACGGTTATGGATTCAAGGCTCACTCCAGATAGCAGAGCCCAGAAGTCTAGACTGATGCTTCTTTACAGTGGTCAGGGATTTCTATTTTGCCAGAGCTAATGCCTCCAGATGAGATGTTGAACAAGCTGCCCCACTCAGTGGACAGACATGAGCAAGATATCCAGATTGCAATTCATCCTTCGGTCAGCAAGTTGCCAGAGAAAATAGTTGAAGCCAATACAATAATGACATTTAAAAGGTATTTGGATAGGTACATGGATAGGAAAGGTTCAGGGATCAGAATCGAAATCCCACCATAGCAGCTGTGAATCTAAATGCAATTCATGTTCTGGGATTTGGAAAACAACAGCCGGTCATAGGAATGTGACTATAATTCTACTGGATTGCCATAAAAAAAATCTGGTTTATGAATGCACTGCAGGGGAAGAAAAGCAGCAATCCTTAACCAGCCTGAACTCTGAAATGCTCTGCAAGCTATTCTGTTCAAGGATAATTTCAGCTGGGCAATAAATGTATAACTTTAAAAAAAATAAAGGAAGTGCTTGACTACGAAGTTATCAAGCACAAAAACAGGCCCTTCAGCCCAACTCATTCATGAAAACCCGATCACCTTCCTGAGCTAATTCCATTTGCCTGCATTTTCAATCCATATACCTGTCCGAATGTCTGTTAAACATTGCAAATGTACCCATATCCACAATTTCCATGTATGCACCACTCTCTGTGTGAAAAAGCTTGCCTCTGAGTCAGCTATAAATCTTGCCTCTCTCACTTTACATCAATCCCACCAGTTTTAGATTCACCTACCCTGAGAGAACAGCTATGACCTTCCACTTTATCTGTGCCCCTCTATAAGGTCAACCTCCAGCCTCCTTTGCTCCCGGGTAAAGAATCCCAGACTATCCAATCTCGTCTAATAACTCAAGCCCTCCAGTCCCAACAACATCCTTGCAAGATTTTTCTGGATGCTTTCTCCCTTAATCACATCTTTCCAAAGGTAGGGTGGTCAGGACAGTATACAATATTCTAGGTGATGTCTTATAAATCTGTGACATGACATTTCATCCTATCTACTCAGCGGCATGTCCAATGAAGGCTAGGACGCCAAACCCTTCTTCACCACCTTGTCCAATTGTGTCACCATTTTCAGTGAGTATGTGCTTGTACCCCGAGGGACTCTGTGTTCTACAACACTCACAAGGACCCTGTCATTGAATACCTAAGTATTGTCCTGGTTTAACTTGCCAAGATGCATCACTTTGCAATTGTCTGAGTTAAAATCCATCTCCTAACCCTTTGTCCATTTTCTTAGTTGATATAGATCCTATTGCAACCTAGACAATCTTCTTCACTCTCTACCACACCACCAGTTTTGGCATCATCTCCAAAATTACTGATCGTAAATATATATGACAAATAACAGGGGTACCAGTATTGATTCCCTATAGCACACCAATCAAGCCTCATCTGCTAGCTCAGCACTGACAAAGTCATCTGGAAATCAGAATCAGATTTATAACCACTGTCATATATAACATGAAATTTGTTGTTTTTAGCAGCAGTACAGTGTAAAGACGTAAAGTTACTTTAAATTACAAAATAAATGAATATTGCAAAGTAAGGTTACTTAAGATTCATAGGTTCATGGACTGTTCAGAAATCTATTTCGTGGTGGGGGGGTGGAAGAAGTTTTTTCTGAATCTGGCAAGAAAGCCATCCCATTAGATAATGTAAAGTCGAGAGGAGATGATCACATTGACCTCGATGGTAGATCGTACAAAGCCTTGATGCTGGCACTTTAACAGAATATCTTATAGAACTGGGTTACCAATACATTGACGCCCTTATTATTGTTGGATATCAGTCTGAAGCCATTAAGATATCGAACTTGATGCTGCAACGTAGGTAATATTGGGCAAAATATAATGTTCACTCTTTCTTGTCATGGACTTCAAAGAAAGAGAATGGGAGGAAGATTTGAAGATGGAAATTATTGAATCATAGACACCTTTAGAAAGTATAGGATGCAGAGGAGACCATTCTAATCATTGTGCCCATGCCAGTTAAAGAAAAAGGGCTCCACTGCCTGCTCCTACCCTCCACAGTAAGTCCACAGTCCTGCCGGTCGTAACTCTAAATGTGACATGGTATTGTTACGTACCCCGTAACTGGGTCACTTACCAGCAAAGATAGAGAGGTCCGTTGAAGTCTGATGGTACTATTTTTAACAGTATTTATTGATGAAATACACAAAAATAATATCAATGCAAACATACAGATAATATATGTCGTCAATACTAAATCTAAAAGCGCGGGTATAATAATAATCAATAAGAAATAGCTCTATCGTCGTCTAGGGGATAATGTATTGTCCGATGGAAATATAAAAGTCACTCAAGTTCATTCAAGCTGCAGGCTGCAGCCTTTGGTTGGAGTCAAGAGAGAGAGTTTAAACTTGCCCATTCCTTTTATGATGTCAATCCTTCGAGAGTCGTTGGGGGCTGATTTCTCCTTTGTGTTAGCTAAAGCCGTTCTTCCGTGGCAAGGCCCACCAATTCCGAGGCAAATGGAAAAGGATGCACGTGGACCTTCCACCGGCTTTCGCTATTTCGCTGTTACAGGATTTCTAGCGTTTCTTCTGGTGCGTCTGAAGGGCTGTTCCCCAGGCCCTCTTTTATCATGACTCACAGGGTCTCAGATGTCAATCAGGGTGGAATGATGCCATCCCCCAACCAGCCCACATTGCCTGAGGGCTTCCACAAAGTACAGTACTCAATACACAATTCCGTCTCCAAGAGACAATGACCTGTTCCGTGGCTTTGTATCGCTGAGGGCCAGGACATTCCAAAAGTCTCTCTCTCATTTCCTGGGTCTCCTGGCCTGACTTAATAGTGATCTTGCGATTCTCAAAAAGGAGGGGGGCACAGGCGTAACACCCCCTTTCTTCAACGCGTTTTTTACCATCGGAAAAAAACGAAGTAATACAGAGTCTTACAGGATTTTAGAATCTAACACAATACAAAAGTTTTTTTTCTACAGAGTAATACAGTTATACATTCAATTCAGTACCTAGATGGTTACCGATTACATTGGCACTTCCTTTAATATCTTAACATCTTGTACCTTACTAAAGTCTTGTAGCATCAGACTCCAATTTAATAACCACGTATTTTTAGGTCTTATTTTTCTTTAGCCAACAAAAACTAAAGAGTTGTGATCTTAGCTTACGGGTATACTACAAAAGTTCATGCAAATACTAATCTTTATGTTGCTTTCAAACTTAACAGGCAGGCTTCCATGGGGGTTGTCTTTTATTATTCACATGCTTTGTCAAAATCCCTTAAAACCGGCTTCTGCTATTTAAAAAAAGGCGTCCCCATTAACCCTCGCCTCTTTTCCGGTTAATTCCCACATGGGGAGCTTGTGCACCCTGGCGAAATAGGCTTTCATCCGCTCCTTCCATAGGAGTTATTTTATCAACAATGTGTTCCAAACTTAGACCATCTTCTGAATTTCCACCCAATTCTTTAATTTTACGCAAGTTGCTAGTTTTCTCTTCAGGACCCTTCAGGCTATTAGTTTTCAGTTTAAACTCTTTGTTCAAACAGCATTTCAAATTCTGCCTTTTTACACCACACTCTGGAATAACAATAGCGTGTGGGGCCCTTTACCTTCCAACTCAACTTGTAATTGATTCACAGGCTGTGTGGTACCAAGCCATTGTCTCTGTAGCCTGGTTGTTGCTTCTGATATCAGTCCAGCTTTTAAATTTGCTTCATTCAATTTGGGAACTACATATTTCCCTTTTCCTTCAATAATAATATTCACCTCACCACCTTTGATCTCCTCACTAACTTTTAACACACCTTCGAGCACAAACACCTGGGAACTCTCACTTCCCACTATTACCAAGGCTAACCCTTTCTTCACTGAACCAAGTCCATCTGACCCACAAGGACGGCGTTCCTTTTCAACTGAATCAAATACCTCAGACTTTTTCTGAGCTCCATTACTAGGTTCAGTACCACGTGTATCCACATCTTGAACACACTCAAACGGGACATTTGCCTCTTTCAGGCTTTCAATACCCGTACCCGGTCCAAATTCTAAATTCCCCTGATTCTCCCAGCTACTCTCTGGGCAATTCCCTTCCGGAGTAAACTCACCCCCGCGGGCTGAAACAACCTCATCTGCCAACCCAGCAGACTTCTTCAAGGTAAGGGCACCCTTTTCCTCTAGGACTGCCCTCATTTCATCATTGGGGACACCTTTAAAATTTTCCACTTCTTCAAACAATTCTGCCAAACCAGACAGATCATCCATGTCCAACCCTGGACCTTTTAACAGCTTTATCTGTTTCTCATCTTTATTTCGTGCCTCTAGATAGATAGATAGATAGATAGATAGATAGATAGATACTTTATTCATCCCCATGGGGAAATTCAACTTTTTTTTTCCAATGTCCCATACACTTGTTGTAGCAAAACTAATTACATACAATACTTAACTCAGTAAAAAAATATGATATGCATCTAAATCACTATCTCAAAAAGCATTAATAATAGCTTTTAAAAAGTTCTTAAGTCCTGGCGGTAGAATTGTAAAGCTTAATGGCTCTAGAACTTTTCTCCTCACTATAGGCAGGTCTACCTCCTCTCCCTTACTCTCTTTCACTTTACTACTCTTAGTTTTACCACCCTCTAAACCCTCGTGGTACAGGGTCGGTAAAAACGTCTCGGCCAAATCGAGACTGGCCCGATTTAAACTGCTCTCTGTCTCGGCTGCCTTTCTCGACATGCTGCGAGTGATCGCGCATGTGGGATAGATCTTTGAATCTAGGGGCGGGGCCTCAACACTCACAGGCAGTCGCGTCAGCGTCATTGCTGACCAAACCTTACCACCGGCTAAATCATTACCCAGAAGGACGTCCACGTCTGTTCTCGGGAATTCTGATTGCACCCCCATTTCAACTGGTCCAGAGACTAGCTCACAATTCATAATGATCCTATGCAAGGGCACCATTTCCATCCCTTTTCCTATTCCTTTCACAGCTACCATTCCCGTCTTGCGACCAAAATCTAGTACCTTACTGCTAATCAATGACAGTTCAGCGCCCGTGTCTCTCCAGATCCGCACGGGAACCGATGGATCTCCCTCTCTCACAGACACGGTTCCATTTGACATACAAGTCTCAGACCCTTCTCATACTCTGTCTATCCTGGGATCTCTTGTCGATTTACTGATTACCATGGCACATCTGATAGGGACCGCTGCTTTCCCTTTTCCTGTCTCCTTCAAAGTACCTAGATGCAATATGTCCCCCCTTTCTACAATTAAAACAGGTCAAGCCCGGAAATTTCTGGCCGTCTTGCCTCTCCTCCCCAACCTTACCACTAGCTCCCGGCGGGACCTCTGCCTCAGCCGGCGGGCTTTCTCTATTGTTCCCACAGTCTCTCTGGGAACTTCTATTCGAGGAAAACGTTGTCTTGTGGGTTAGGGCATATTCATCTGTGAACCTAGCAAATCCGGAGATGGACTTATTCGGCTTCTCATTCAAATACATCCGGATATCCTCTGAAACACCACTTTTAAATTCCTCAATCAGAATTAACTCCCTGAGACGCCAAAAATCCTCTTCCACTATTTCTGCTGTACACCAACGGTCCAAGAGCACACCCTTCTCATAGACAAACTCGGTATACGTCTGATTCCACCCTTTCTTTAAATTTCTGAACTTTTGTCTATACGCTTCAGGTACCAATTCATAAGTCCGGAGAATGGCCGCTTTTACTTTGTCATAACTCTCCGCCTCTTCTTCCTCCATGGACAACGCCATATATACTTGTTGTGCCTTCCCTTTTAACACGCTTTGTAACAGTGCCACCCACTGATCTCTGGGTCACTTCTGATTCACTGCCACCTTCTCAAAAAGCAAGAAATAACTATCAACATCCATCTCCTCGAAGGGAGGTACTAACCTCAACTCCCGACTAACATTAAACCACTCCTCTCGGTCTGACCCTTGATCTCTTCGCTCTTGCCTTAACTTCTCCATCTCCAAGTCATGTTTCCTCTGTTTCTCTGCCTCCTCATACTCTCTCTCCTTCTCGGCTCTTTCCTTTTCTTTCTCAGATCTCTCCCTCTCTTTTTCAGCTGCTTCCAGCTGTTTTAACTGAATTTCATGCTCCCTTTTCACCTCCAACTCCTTTAGCTGGAGCTCATGCTCCCTTTGTCTCTCGGCCCTTTCTTTCCCTTTCTCGGCTCTTTCTTTCTTCTTCTCAGCTGCTTCCAGCTGCTTTAACTTAATTGCATGTTCCAACCTTAATTTCTCCAACTCTAAATGAGCCGTCCCACTAGCTGGTACCTTTTCAGGGATATTTTCCAATACCTCAGCTGCAAACACATTCTTCTCAATATAATACTGAGTTATGGCCCTTCGCACCTCCCGCTTTTTCATTGACAACCTCACCTCTGCAAGGTTTAGCCCCTTCACCATATTTATCAAGTCTGATTTAGTGGCCGCCTCTAGCGCCTCTAGAGTCAGGTTTTCTATAAATTTATCCACGTCCATCTTTGCTGGTTTCCCGTCTGGCTACCCGCGTAACCAGATCCAAGTTTGGACTTACAAGCCCGATTCACTGGCCTCCCAATTTGGTGTCAAATCCCGAGACGAGAACCCCAATTGTTACGTACCCCGTAACTGGGTCACTTACCAGCAAAGATAGAGAGTTCCGTTGAAGTCTGATGGTACTATTTTTAACAGTATTTATTCGTAAAAATACACAAAAATAATATCAATGCAAACATACAGATAATATACGTCATCAATACTAAATCTAAAAGCGCGGGTATAATAATAATCAATAAGAAATAGCTCTATCGTCGTCTAGGGGATAATGTATTGTCCGATGGAAGTATAAAAGTCACTCAAGTTCATTCAAGCTGCAGGCTGCAGCCTTTGGTTGGAGTCAAGAGAGAGAGTTTAAACTTGCCCATTCCTTTTATGATGTCAATCCTTCGAGAGTCGGTGGGGGCTGATTTCTCCTTTGTGTTAGCTAAAGCCGTTCTTCCGTGGCAAGGCCCACCAATTCCGAGGCAAATGGAAAAGGACGCACGTGGACCTTCCACCGGCTTTTGCTATTTCGCTGTTACAGGATTTCTAGCGTTTCTTCTGGTGTGTCTGAAGGGCTGTTCCCCAGACCCTCTTTTATCCTGACTCACAGGGTCTCAGATGTCAATCAGGGTGGAATGATGCCATCCCCCAATCAGCCCACGTTGCCTGAGGGCTTCCACGAAGTACAGTACTCAATACACAATTCCGTCTCCAAGAGACAATGATCTGTTCCGTGGCTTTGTATCGCTGAGGGCCAGGACATTCCAAAAGTCTCTCTCTCATTTCCTGGGTCTCCTGACCTGACTTAATAGTGATCTTGCAATTCTCAAAAAGGAGCGGGGGCACAGGCGTAACAGTATCTACAGCAACAGTCTTTCAAATAGTCAGTTCTAGAGTCCCACCATACTCGAGGTGAAATGACTCTTCATTATTTTTAACCTATGCTCTTGGGTTTTGGATCCAGTCCCAGGGAAGTAAGTTCCCTATTTACTCAACAACAGCCACTTTATACACCTCAGTTAAGTCTCCCTCTCAGCATCCTCAGACCTAATGAAGGTAATAAGCACAAGATATTCTGTAAATGCTGGAAATCCAGAGCAACATGTACAAAATGCTGGAGGATCTCTGCTGGTCAGGCAGCATCTATATAGATGAATAAACAGTTGACTTTTCAGGCTCAGACCCTTCATCAGGACTTAAGAAGGGTCCTGATGAAGGTTCACAGTCTGAAACTTCGACTGCTTATTCCACTCCATGGCTGCTGCTTGACCTGCTGCATTGTCTAATGAAAATAATCCGAGAGTGTCCAATTTCTTCCAAGAGCTATCTAGTTCCAACCTGTGCCATCTGCTTGCAAGTCCACCCTGCAGTTTCTCCAGTATAGTAAATTCTCTCCTGTAATACTGTAACCAGAACTAACTACTTTGTGTCTTGGCCCCAGAGTAAGCTCCCCTTT